>NW_027008974.1:0-61796 GCF_036934945.1 Oncorhynchus masou masou
CACTATGCCACAAACAGACAGACTTCTTCTATGGTAGTACAACACCTGCCTTTTCACCTGCCTTTTCACTGTGTCACAAACAGACAGACTTCTTCTATGGTAGTTTGACATTATGGCCCATTTTCACCTGCCTTTTCACTGTGCCACAAACAGACAGACTTCTTCATGGTTTCACCTGCTTTTTCACTAGTGCCAAACAGACACCAGATCCTTCTATGGTAGTCTGACATTATGGCCCATTTTCACCTGCCTTTTCACTGTGCCACAAACAGACAGACTTCTTCTATGGTAGTTCGACATTATGGCCCACCTGCCTTTTCACTATGCCACAAACAGACAGACTTCTTCTATGGTAGTTCGACATTATGGCCCATTTCACCTGCCTTTTCACTATGCCACAAACAGACAGACTTCTTCTATGGTAGTTCGACATTATGGCCCATTTTCACCTGCCTTTTCACTATGCCACAAACAGACAGACTTCTTCTATGGTAGTTCTACATTATGGCCCATTTTCACCTGCCTTTTCACTGTGCCACAAACAGACAGACTTCTTCTATGGTAGTTTGACATTATGGCCCATTTTCACCTGCCTTTTCACTGTGCCACAAACAGACAGACTTCTTCTATGGTAGTTCTACATTATGCCCATTTTCACCTGCCTTTTCACTGTGCCACAAACAGACAGACTTCTTCTATGGTAGTTCGACATTATGGCCCATTTTCACCTGCCTTTTCACTATGCCACAAACAGACAGACTTCTTCTATGGTAGTTCGACATTATGGCCCATTTTCACCTGCCTTTTCACTATGCCACAAACAGACAGACTTCTTCTATGGTAGTTCTACATTATGGCCCATTTTCACCTGCCTTTTCACTATGCCACAAACAGACAGACTTCTTCTATGGTAGTTTGACATTATGGCCCATTTTCACCTGCCTTTTCACTATGTCACAAACAGACAGACTTCTTCTATGGTAGTTTGACATTATGTCCCATTTTCACCTGCCTTTTCACTATGCCACAAACAGACAGACTTCTTCTATGGTAGTACAACACCTGCCTTTTCACTGTGCCACAAACAGACAGACTTCTTCTATGGTAGTTCTACATTATGGCCCATTTTCACCTGCCTTTTCACTGTGCCACAAACAGACAGACTTCTTCTATGGTAGTTCTACATTATGGCCCATTTTCACCTGCCTTTCACTATGCCACAAACAGACAGACTTCTTCTATGTAGTTCAACATTATGGCCCATTTTCACCTGCTTTTCACTGTGTCACAAACAGACAGACTTCTTCTATGGTATTTCAACATTATGGCCCATTTTCACCCGCCTTTTCACTATGTCACAAACAGACAGACTTCTATGGTAGTTCTACATTATGGACCACACCTGCCTTTTCACTATGTCACAAACAGACAGCCCCTTCTTCTATGGTAGTACAACATTATGGCCCATTTCACCTGCCTTTTCACTGTGCCACAAACAGACAGACTTCTTCTATGGTAGCTTCCACATTATGGCCCATTTTCACCGCCTTTCACTATGCCACAAACAGACAGACTTCTTATGGTAGTCTACATTATGGCCCATTTTCACCTGCCTTTTCACTCATGCCTAAAAACAGACTTCTTCTATGGTATGGTTCCAACATTATGGCCCATTTACACCTGCCTTTTCACTGTGCCACAAACAGACAGACTTCTGCTATGGTAGTTCGAATGGCCCATTTTCACCTGCCTTTCACTATGCCACAAACAGACAGATATGGTAGTTCTACACATGGCCCATTTCACCGCCTTTCACTATGCCACAAACAGACAGACTTCTTCTGGGTAGTACAACACCTGCCTTTTCACCTGCCTTTTCACTGTGCCACAAACAGACAGACTTCTTCTATGGTAGTTTGACATTATGGCCCATTTTCACCTGCCTTTCACTGTGCCACAAACAGACAGACTTCTTCTATGGTAGTTCTACATTATGGCCCATTTTCACCTGCCTTTTCACTGTGCCACAAACAGACAGACTTCTTCTATGGTAGTACAACATTATGGCCCATTTCACCTGCCTTTTCACTGTGCCACAAACAGGCAGACTTCTTCTATGGTAGTTCCACATTATGGCCCATTTTCACCTGCCTTTTCACTGTGCCACAAACAGACAGACTTCTTCTATGTAGTTCTAAGTACATGGCCCATTTTCACCTGCCTTTCACTATGCCACAAACAGACAGACTTCTTCTATGGTAGTTTGACATTATGGCCCATTTTCACCTGGCTTTTCACTATGTCACAAACAGACAGACTTCTTCTATGGTATTTCAACATTATGGCCCATTTTCACCTGCCTTTTCACTCTCATGCCACAAACAGACAGACCTATTTCACTTTTCACTGTGCCACAAACAGACAGACTTCTTCTATGGTAGTTCTACATTATGGACCATTTTCACCTGCCTTTTCACTATGTCACAAACAGACAGACTTCTTCATGGTAGTTCTCTGAACACCTGCCTTTTCACCTGCCTTTTCACTGTGCCACAAACAGACAGACTTCTTCTATGGTAGTTTGACATTATGGCCCATTTTTCACCTGTGCCTTTTCACTGTGCCACAAACAGACAGATTCTCTATGGTAGTTCTACATTATGGCCCATTTTCAACTAAGCCACTATGCCACAAACAGACAGACTCTTCTATGGTAGTTCAACATTATGGCCCATTTTCACCTGCTTTTCACTATGCCACAAACAGACAGACTTCTTCTATGGTAGTTTGACATTATGGCCCATTTTCACCTGCCTTTTCACTATGTCACAAACAGACAGACTTCTTCTATGCAGTTTGACATTAGTTCAACATTATGGCCCATTCTTCTATGGTAGTACAACACCTGCCTTTTCACTGTGCCAAACAGACAGACTTCTTCCAGGTAGTTCAACATTATGGCCCATTTTCACCTGCCTTTCACTATGCCACAAACAGACAGACTCTTCTATGGTAGTTCTAATTATGGCCCATTTTCACCTGCCTTTTCACTGTCCACAAACAGACAGACTTCTTCTATGGTAGTTCTACATTATGGCCCATTTTCACCTGCCTTTTCACTGTGCCACAAAACAGACAGACTTCTTCCCATGGTAGTTCTACATTATGGCCCATTTTCACCTGCCTTTTCACTATGCCACAAACAAACAGATTTCTTTCTATGGTAGTTCTACATTATGGGTCCATTTTCTCGCCTGCCTTTCACTGTGCCACAAACAGACAGACTTCTTCTATGGTAGTTCAACATTATGGCCCATTTCACCTGCCTTTTCACTATGCCACAAACAGACAGACTTCTTCATGGTAGTTCCCATTATGGCCCATTTTCACCTGCCTTTCACTATGCCACAAACAGACAGATTTTTTCTATGGTAGTTTGACATTATGGCCCATTTTCACCTGCCTTTTCACTATGTCACAAACAGACAGACTTCTTCTATGGTAGTTTGACATTAAGGTCTATTTTTCACTATGCTCTTTCACTATGCCACAAACAGACAGACTTCTTCTATGGTAGTACAACACCTGCCTTTTCACTATGCCACAAACAGACAGACTTCTTCTATGGTAGTTCGACATTATGGCCCATTTTCACCTGCCTTTTCACTGTGCCACAAACAGACAGACTCTTCTATGGTAGTTCTACATTATGGCCCATTTTCACCTGCCTTTTCACTGTGCCACAAACAGACAGACTTCTTCTATAGTTCAACACCTGGCCCATTTTCACCTGCCTTTCACTGTGCCACAAACAGACAGACTTCTTCTATGGTAGTTCGACATTATGGCCCATTTTCACCTGCCTTTCACTATGCCACAAACAGACAGACTTCTTCTATGGTAGTTCAACATTATGGCCCATTTTCACCTGGCTTTTCACTATGCCACAAACAGACAGACTTCTTCTATGGTAGTTCAACATTATGGCCCATTTTCACCTGCCTTTTCACTGTGTCACAAACAGACAGACTTCTTCTATGTTAGTTCAACATTATGGCCCATTTTCACCTGCCTTTCACTATGCCACAAACAGACAGACTTCTTTCTATGGTAGTACAACACCTGCCTTTTTCACCTGCCTTTCACTATGCCACAAACAGACAGACTTCTTTCTATGGTAGTTTGACATTATGGCTCATTTTCACCTGCTTTTCACTGTGCCACAAACAGACAGACTTTCTATGGTAGTTTGACATTATGGCCCATTTTCACCTGGCCTTTTCACTGTGCCACAAACAGACAGACTTCTTCTATGGTAGTACAACATTATGGCCCATTTTCACCTGCTCACTGTGCCACAAACAGGCAGACTTCTTCTATGGTAGTTCTACATTATGGCCCATTTCCACCTGCCTTTCACTATGCCACAAACAGACAGACTTCTTCTTATGGTAGTTTGACATTATGGCCCATTTTCACCTGCCTTTTTCACTATGCCACAAACAGACAGACTTCTTCTATGGTAGTTCAACATTATGGCCCATTTTCACCTGGCTTTTCACTGTGCCACAAACAGACAGACTTCTTCTATGGTAGTTCAACATTATGGCCCATTTTCACCTGCCTTTTCACTATGTCACAAACAGACAGACTTCTTCTATGGTAGTTCTCCACATTATGGACCATTTTCACCTGCCTTTCACTATGTCACAAACAGACAGACTTCTTCTATGGTAGTTCAACACCTGCCTTTCACCTGCCTTTTCACTGTGCCACAAACAGACAGACTTCTTCTATGGTAGTTTGACATTATGGCCCATTTTCACCTGCCTTTCACTGTGCCACAAACAGACAGACTTCTTCTATGGTAGTTCTAACATTATGGCCCATTTTCACCTTCCTTTTCACTATGCCACAAAAGACAGACTTCTGCTATGGTAGTTCAACATTATGGCCTACTTTTCACCTGCCTTTCACTCATGCCACAAACAGACAGACTTCTTCTATGGTAGTTCAACATTATGGCCCATTTTCACCTGCCTTTCACTATGCCACAAACAGACAGACTTCTATGGTAGTTCTACATTATGGCCCATTTTCACCTGCCTTTTCACTGTGCCACAAACAGACAGACTTCTTCTATGGTAGTACAACACCTGCCTTTTCACCTGCCTTTTACTGTGCCACAAACAGACAGACTTCTTTCTATGGTAGTTTGACATTATGGCCCATTTTCACCTGCCTTTTCACTGTGCCACAAACAGACAGACTTCTTCGCAGGTAGTTTGACATTATGGCCCATTTTCACCTGCCTTTTCACTGTGCCACAAACAGACAGACATGGTAGTACAACACCTGCCTTTTATACTTCTTCTATGGTAGTTTACATTATGGCCCATTTTCACCTGCCTTTTCACTGTGCCACAAACAGACAGACTTCTTCTATGGTAGTTCTACATTATGGCCCATTTTCACCTGCCTTTTCACTGTGCCACAAACAGACAGACTTCTTCTATGGTAGTTCTACATTATGGTCCATTTTCACCTGCCTTTTCACTATGCCACAAACAGACAGACTTCTTCTATGGTAGTACAACATGGCCCATTTCACCTGCCTTTTCACTATGTCACAAACAGACAGACTTCTTCTATGGTAGTTTGACATTATGGCCCATTTTCACCTGCCTTTTCACTATGCCACAAACAGACAGACTTCTTCTATAGGTTCAACATTATGGCCCATTTTCACCTGGCTTTTCACTGTGCCACAAACATACAGACTTTTCTATGGTAGTTCGACATTATGGCCCATTTCACCTGCCTTTTTCACTGTGCCACAAACAGACAGACTTCTTCTATGTTAGTTCTACATTATGGCCCATTTTCTTCACCTGCCTTTCACTATGCCAAACAGACAGACTTCTTCCATGGTAGTACAACACCTGCCCATTTTCACCTGCCTTTCACTGTGCCACAAACAGACAGACTCTTCTATGGTAGTTCGACATTATGGCCCATTTTCACCTGCCTTTTCACTGTGCCACAAACAGACAGACTTCTTCTATGGTAGTTCAACATTAATGGCCCATCTTCACCTGCCTTTCACTATGCCACAAACAGACAGACTTCTTCTATGGTAGTTTGACATTATGGCCCATTTTCACCTGCCTTTTCACTATGTCACAAACAGACAGACTATGGCCCATTTCTCTATGTGCCACAAACAGACAGACTTCTTCTATGGTAGTTTGACATTATGTCCCATTTTCACCTGCCTTTTCACTGTGCCACAAACAGACAGACTTCTTCTATGGTAGTACAACACCTGCCTTTTCACTGTGCCACAAACAGACAGACTTCTTTCATGGTAGTTCGACATTATGGCCCATTTTCACCTGCCTTTTCACTGTGCCACAAACAGACAGATCTCTTCTATGGTAGTTCTACATTATGGCCCATTTCATCCCGCTCTTTCCACTGTGCCACAAACAGACAGATTTCTTCTATGGTAGTTCTACATTATGGGCCCATTTTCACCTGCCTTTCCACTGTGCCACAACAGACAGGCTTCTCCTATGGTAGTTCGACATTCATGGCCCATTCTCACCTGCCTTTTCACTATGCCACAAATCAGACAGACTCTTCTCTATGGTAGTCCCCACATTATGGCCTATTTTCACCTTCCTTTCACTATGCCACAAACAGACAGACTTCTTCTATGGTAGTTCAAACATTATGGCCCATTTTCACCTGGCTTTTCACTATGCCACAAAAACAGACTTTCTATGGTAGTTCAAACATTATGGCCCATTTTCACCTCGCCTTTCACTTTCGTGCCACAAACAGACAGACTTCTTCTATGGTAGTTCAACATTATGGCCCATTTTCACCTGTCTTTCACTATGCCACAAACAGACAGACTCTTGCTATGGTAGTTCAACATTATGGCCCATTTTCACCTGCCTTTCACTGTGCACAAACAGACAGACTTTTCTAAGGTAGTTCTTAACATTATGGCCCATTTTCACCTGCCTTTCACCATGCACAAACAGACAGACTCTTCTATGTTAGTTCTACATTATGGCCCATTTTCACCTGCCTTTTTCACTATGCCACAAACAGACAGACTTTCATGTTAGTTTACATTATGGCCCATTTTCACCTGCCTTTTCACTATGTCACAAACAGACAGACTTCTTCTATGGTAGTTTGACATTATGTCCCATTTTCACCTGCCTTTTCACTATGCCACAAACAGACAGACTTCTTCTATGGTAGTACAACACCTGCCTTTTCACTGTGCCACAAACAGACAGACTTCTTCTATGGTAGTTCGACATTATGGCCCATTTTCACCTGCCTTTTCACTGTGCCACAAACAGACAGACTTCTTCTATGGTAGTTCTACATTATGGCCCATTTTCACCTGCCTTTTCACTGTGCCACAAACAGACAGACTTCTTCTAATGTAGTTTTGACATTATGGCCCATTCACCTGCCTTTCACTATGCCACAAACAGACAGACTTCTTCTATGGTAGTACAACACCTGCCTTTTCACCTGCCTTTTCACTGTGCCACAAACAGACAGACTCTTCTATGGTAGTTCAACATTATGGCCCATTTTCACCTGCCTTTTCACTATGCCACAAACAGACAGACTTCTTCTACGGTAGTCTCAACATTATGGCCCATTTTCACCTGGCTTTTCACTGTGCCATAGCCAAACAGACAGACTTCTTCTTATGGTATTCAACATTCAATGGCCCATTTTCACCTGCCTTTCACCATGTCACAAACAGACAGACTTCTATGTTAGTTCAACATTATGGCCCATTTTCACCTGCCTTTCACTATGCCACAAAACAGACAGACTTCTTCTATGGTAGTACAACACCTGCCTTTTCACCTGCCTTTTCACTGTGCCACAAACAGACAGACTTTCTATGGTAGTTCAACATTATGGCCCATTTTCACCTGCCTTTCACTGTGCCACAAACAGACAGACTTCTTCTATGGTAGTTCAACATTATGGCCCATTTTCACCTGCCTTTTCACTGTGCCACAAACAGACAGACTTCTTTCTATGGTAGTTCGACATTATGGCCCATTTCACCTGCCTTTTTCACTGTGCCACAAACAGACAGACTTCTTCATGGTAGTTCGACATTATGGCCCATTTTCACCTGCCTTTTCACTATGCCACAAACAGACAGACTTCTTCTATGACTGTGCCACAAACAGATGACTTCTTCTATGGTAGTTTGACATTATGGCCCATTTTCACCTGCCTTTTCACTGTGCCACAAACAGACAGACTTCTTCTATGGTAGTTCTACATTATGGCCCATTTTCACCTGCCTTTTCACTGTGCCACAACAGACAGACTTCTTCTATGGTAGCTTGATATTATGGCCCATTTTTCACCTAGCCTTCTTCATCTATGCTAAACATGGCTTTTTCACGCCAGTCAAACAGGCAGACTTCTTCTATGTAGTTCTACATTATGGCCCATTTTCACCTGCCTTTTCACTATGCCACAAACAGACAGACTTCTTCTATGGTAGTTCGACATTATGGCCCATTTTCACCTGGCTTTTCACTCAGCCACAAACAGACAGACTTCTTCTATGGTATTTCAACATTATGGCCTATTTCCACCTGCCTTTTCACTGTGCCACAAACAGACAGACTTTTCTATGGTAGTTCAACATTATGGCCCATTTTCACCTTCCTTTCACTATGCCACAAACAGACAGACTTCTGCTATGGTAGTTCAACATTATGGCCCATTTTCACCTGCCTTTTCACTATGCCACAAACAGACAGACTTCTTCTATGGTAGTTCAACATTATGGCCCATTTTCACCTGCCTTTTCACTGTGCCACAAACAGACAGACTTCTTCTATGGTAGTTCAACATTATGGCCCATTTTCACCTGCCTTTTCACTGTGCCACAAACAGACAGACTTCTTCTATGGTAGTTCAACATTATGGCCCATTTTCACCTTCCTTTTCACTGTGCCACAAACAGACAGACTTCTTCTATGGTAGTTCAACATTATGGCCCATTTTCACCTGCCTTTCACTATGCACAAACAGACAGACTTCTTCTATGGAAGTTTTGACATTATGGCCCATTTTCACCTGCCTTTTCACTGTGCCACAAACAGACAGACTTCTTCTATGGTAGTTCAACATTATGGCCCATTTTCACCCTGCCTTTTCACTGTGCCACAAACAGACAGACTTCTTCTATGGTAGTTTGACATTATGGCCCATTTTCACCTGCCTTTTCACTGTGCCACAAACAGACAGACTTCTTCTATGGTAGTTCTACATTATGGCCAATTTTCACCTGCCTTTTCACTATGCCACAAACAGACAGACTTCTTCTATGGTAGTTCAACATTATGGCCCATTTTCACCTGCCTTTTCACTATGCCACAAACAGACAGACTTCTTCTATGGTAGTACAATTTTCACCTGCCTTTTCACTGTGCCACAAACAGACAGACTTCTTCTATGGTAGTTTGACATTATGGCCCATTTTCACCTTCCTTTCACTATGCCACAAACAGACAGACTTCTGCTATGGTAGTTCAACATTATGGCCCATTTTCACCTGCCTTTCACTATGCCGCAACAGACAGACTTTCTATGCAGTTCAACATTATGGCCCATTTTCACCTGCCTTTTCACTGTGCCACAAACAGACAGACTTCTTCTATGGTAGTTCAACATTATGGCCCATTTTCACCTGCCTTTTCACTGTGCCACAAACAGACAGACTTCTTCTATGGTAGTTCGACATTATGGCCCATTTTCACCTGCCTTTTCACTGTGCCACAAACAGACAGACTTCTTCTATGGTATTTCAACATTATGGCCCATTTTCACCTGCCTTTTCACTATGTCACAAACAGACAGACTTCTTCTATGTTAGTTCTACATTATGGCCCATTTTCACCTGCCTTTTCACTATGCCACAAACAGACAGACTTCTTCTATGGTAGTACAACACCTGCCTTTTCACCTGCCTTTTCACTGTGCCACAAACAGACAGACTTCTTCTATGGTAGTTCTACATTTTGGCCCATTTTCACCTGCCTTTTCACTGTGCCACAAACAGACAGACTTCTTCTATGGTAGTTCAACATTATGGCCCATTTTCACCTGCCTTTTCACTGTGCCACAAACAGACAGACTTCTTCTATGGTAGTTCGACATTATGGCCCATTTTCACCTGCCTTTTCACTGTGCCACAAACAGACAGACTTCTTCTATGGTAGTTCGGACATTATGGCCCATTTTCACCTGCCTTTTCACTATGCCACAAACAGACAGACTTCTTCTATGGTAGTTTGACATTATGGCCCATTTTCACCTGCCTTTCACTGTGCCACAAACAGACAGACTTCTTCTATGGTAGTTCGACATTATGGCCCATTTTCACCTGCCTTTTCACTGTGCCACAAACAGACAGACTTCTTCTATGGTAGTTTGACATTATGGCCCATTTTCACCTGCCTTTTCACTGTGCCACAAACAGACAGACTTCTTCTATGGTAGTTCTACATTATGGCCAATTTTCACCTGCCTTTTCACTGTGCCACAAACAGACAGACTTCTTCTATGGTAGTTCAACATTATGGCCCATTTTCACCTGCCTTTTCACTGTGCCACAAACAGACAGACTTCTTCTATGGTAGTTCTACATTATGGCCCATTTTCACCTGCCTTTCACTGTGCCACAAACAGACAGACTTCTTCTATGGTAGTTCAACATTATGGCCCATTTTCACCTTCCTTTTCACTATGCCACAAACAGACAGACTTCTGCTATGGTAGTTCAACATTATGGCCCATTTTCACCTGCCTTTTCACTATGCCACAAACAGACAGACTTCTTCTATGGTAGTTCAACATTATGGCCCATTTTCACCTGCCTTTTCACTGTGCCACAAACAGACAGACTTCTTCTATGGTAGTTCAACATTATGGCCCATTTTCACCTGCCTTTTCACTGTGCCACAAACAGACAGACTTCTTCTATGGTAGTTCGACATTATGGCCCATTTTTCACCTGCCTTTTCACTATGCCACAAACAGACAGACTTCTTCTATGGTAGTTCAACATTATGGCCCATTTTCACCTGCCTTTTCACTATGCACAAACAGACAGACTTCTTCTATGGTAGTTTATATTATTATTTTTTCACCTGCCTTTTCACTATGCCACAAACAGATTAGACTTCTTCTATGGTAAGTTCAACACCTGCCTTTCACCTGCCTTTTCACTGTGCCACAAACAGGCAGACTTCTTCTATGGTAGTTCTACATTATGGCCCATTTTCACCTGCCTTTTCACTATGCCACAAACAGACAGACTTCTTCTATGGTAGTTCAACATTATGGCCCATTTTCACCTGGCTTTCACTGTGCCACAAACAGACAGACTTCTTCTATGGTATTTCAACATTATGGCCCATTTTCACCTGCCTTTTCACTATGTCACAAACAGAAAGACTTCTTCTATGTTAGTTCTACATTGGCCCATTTTCACCTGCCTTTTCACTATGCCACAAACAGACAGACTTCTTCTATGGTAGTACAACACCTGCCTTTTCACCTGCCTTTTCACTGTACCACAAACAGACAGACTTCTTCTATGGTAGTTCTACATTATGGCCCATTTTCACCTGCCTTTTCACTGTGCCACAAACAGACAGACTTCTTCTATGGTAGTTCAACATTATGGCCCATTTTCACCTGCCTTTTCACTGTGCCACAAACAGACAGACTTCTTCTGGTAGTTCGACATTATGGCCCATTTCACCTGCCTTTCACTGTGCCACAAACAGACAGACTCTTCTATGGTAGTTCGACATTATGGCCCATTTTCACCTGCCTTTTCACTATATTCACAAACAGACAGACTTCTTCTATGGTAGTTGACATTATGGTGCCCATTTTCACCTGCCTTTTCACTAATGCCTAAAACAGACAGACTTCTATTCTGGTAGTACAACACCTGCCTTTTTCACCTGCCTTTCACTGTGCCACAAACAGGCAGACTTTTCTATGGTAGTTCTACATTATGGTTCATTTTCACCTGCCTTTTCACTATGCCACAAACAGACAGACTTCTTCTATGGTAGTTCAACATTATGGCCCATTTTCACCTGGCTTTTCACTGTGCCACAAACAGACAGAATTCTTCTATGGTATTTCAACATTATGGCCCATTTTCACCTGCCTTTTCACTATGTCACAAACAGACAGACTTCTTCTATGTTAGTTCTACATTATGGCCCATTTTCACCTGCCTTTCACTCATGCCACAAACAGACAGACTTCTTCTGGTGCAGTACAACACCTGCCTTTTCACCTGCCTTTTCACTGTGCCACAAACAGACAGACTTCTTCTATGGTAGTTCTACATTTTGGCCCATTTTCACCTGCCTTTTCACTGTGCCACAAACAGACAGACTTCTTCTATGGTAGTTCAACATTATGGCCCATTTTCACCTGCCTTTTCACTGTGCCACAAACAGACAGACTTCTTCTGGTAGTTCGACATTATGGCCCATTTTCACCTGCCTGCCTTTTCACTGTGCCACAAACAGACAGACTTCTTCTATGGTAGTTCGACATTATGGCCCATTTTCACCTGCCTTTCACTATGCCACAAACAGACAGACTTCTTCTATGGTAGTTTGACATTATGGCCCATTTTCACCTGCCTTTTCACTGTGCCACAAACAGACAGACTTCTTCTATGGTAGTTCGACATTATGGCCCATTTTCACCTGCCTTTCACTGTGCCACAAACAGACAGACTTCTTCTATGGTAGTTTGACATTATGGCCCATTTTCACCTGCCTTTTCACTGTGCCACAAACAGACAGACTTCTTCTATGGTAGTTCTACATTATGGCCAATTTTCACCTGCCTTTTCACTGTGCCACAAACAGACAGACTTCTTCTATGGTAGTTCAACATTATGGCCCATTTTCACCTGCCTTTTCACTGTGCCACAAACAGACAGACTTCTTCTATGGTAGTTCTACATTATGGCCCATTTTCACCTGCCTTTTCACTGTGCCACAAACAGACAGACTTCTTCTATGGTAGTTCAACATTATGGCCCATTTTCACCTTCCTTTTCACTATGCCACAAACAGACAGACTTCTGCTATGGTAGTTCAACATTATGGCCCATTTTCACCTGCCTTTTCACTATGCCACAAACAGACAGACTTCTTCTATGGTAGTTCAACATTATGGCCCATTTTCACCTGCCTTTTCACTGTGCCACAAACAGACAGACTTCTTCTATGGTAGTTCAACATTATGGCCCATTTTCACCTGCCTTTTCACTGTGCCACAAACAGACAGACTTCTTCTATGGTAGTTCGACATTATGGCCCATTTTCACCTGCCTTTTCACTGTGCCACAAACAGACAGACTTCTTCTATGGTAGTTCGACATTATGGCCCATTTTCAACTGCCTTTCACTATGCCACAAACAGACAGACTTCTTCTATGGTAGTTTGACATTATGGCCCATTTTCACCTGCCTTTTCACTATGCCACAAACAGACAGACTTCTTCTATGGTAGTACAACACCTGCCTTTTCACCTGCCTTTTCACTGTGCCACAAACAGGCAGACTTCTTCTATGGTAGTTCTACATTATGGCCCATTTTCACCTGCCTTTTCACTATGCCACAAACAGACAGACTTCTTCTATGGTAGTTCAACATTATGGCCCATTTTCACCTGGCTTTTCACTGTGCCACAAACAGACAGACTTCTTCTATGGTATTTCAACATTATGGCCCATTTTCACCTGCCTTTTCACTATGTCACAAACAGACAGACTTCTTCTATGTTAGTTCTACATTATGGCCCATTTTCACCTGCCTTTTCACTATGCCAAACAGACAGACTTTTTCTATGGTAGTACAACACCTGCCTTTTCACCTGCCTTTTCACTGTGCCACAAACAGACAGACTTCTTCTATGGTAGTTCTACATTATGGCCCATTTTCACCTGCCTTTTCACTGTGCCACAAACAGACAGACTTCTTCTATGGTAGTTCAACATTATGGCCCATTTTCACCTGCCTTTCACTGTGCCACAAACAGACAGACTTCTTCTATGGTAGTTCAACATTATGGCCCATTTTCACCTGCCTTTTCACTGTGCCACAAACAGACAGACTTCTTCTATGGTAGTTCTACATTATGGCCCATTTTCACCTGCCTTTTCACTGTGCCACAAACAGACAGACTTCTTCTATGGTAGTTCAACATTATGGCCCATTTTCACCTGCCTTTTCACTGTGCCACAAACAGACAGACTTCTTCTATGGTAGTTCTACATTATGGCCCATTTTCACCTGCCTTTTCACTGTGCCACAAACAGACAGACTTCTTCTATGGTAGTTCAACATTATGGCCCATTTTCACCTTCCTTTTCACTATGCCACAAACAGACAGACTTCTGCTATGGTAGTTCAACATTATGGCCCATTTTCACCTGCCTTTTCACTATGCCACAAACAGACAGACTTCTTCTATGGTAGTTCAACATTATGGCCCATTTTCACCTGCCTTTTCACTGTGCCACAAACAGACAGACTTCTTCTATGGTAGTACAACACCTGCCTTTTCACCTGCCTTTTCACTGTGCCACAAACAGACAGACTTCTTCTATGGTAGTTCTACATTATGGCCCATTTTCACCTGCCTTTTCACTGTGCCACAAACAGACAGACTTCTTCTATGGTAGTTCAACATTATGGCCCATTTTCACCTGCCTTTTCACTATGCCACAAACAGACAGACTTCTTCTATGGTAGTTCAACACCTGCCTTTTCACCTGCCTTTTCACTATGTCACAAACAGACAGACTTCTTCTATGTTAGTTCTACATTATGGCCCATTTTCACCTGCCTTTTCACTATGCCACAAACAGACAGACTTCTTCTATGGTAGTACAACACCTGCCTTTTCACCTGCCTTTTCACTGTGCCACAAACAGACAGACTTCTTCTATGGTAGTTCTACATTATGGCCCATTTTCACCTGCCTTTTCACTGTGCCACAAACAGACAGACTTCTTCTATGGTAGTTCTACATTATGGCCCATTTTCACCTCCCTTTTCACTATGTCACAAACAGACAGACTTCTTCTATGGTAGTTCAACATTATGGCCCATTTTCACCTGCCTTTTCACTGTGCCACAAACAGACAGACTTCTTCTATGGTAGTTCAACATTATGGCCCATTTTCACCTGCCTTTTCACTATGCCACAAACAGACAGACTTCTTCTATGGTAGTTCTACATTATGGCCCATTTTCACCTGCCTTTTCACTATGTCACAAACAGACAGACTTCTTCTATGGTAGTTCGACATTATGGCCCATTTTCACCTCCCTTTTCACTATGTCACAAACAGACAGACTTCTTCTATGGTAGTTCAACATTATGGCCCATTTTCACCTGCCTTTTCACTGTGCCACAAACAGACAGACTTCTTCTATGGTAGTTCAACATTATGGCCCATTTTCACCTGCCTTTTCACTATGCCACAAACAGACAGACTTCTTCTATGGTAGTTCAACATTATGGCCCATTTTCACCTGCCTTTTCACTGTGCCACAAACAGACAGACTTCTTCTATGGTAGTTCAACATTATGGCCCATTTTCACCTGCCTTTTCACTATGCCACAAACAGACAGACTTCTGCTATGGTAGTTCGACATTATGGCCCAGTATTGATACAGTAACACTTGAGGAAGGCTTGGCGGACAGACACAAAGGTTTATTACCGTGTTAATGCCACTGGTTCGAATCCCTGACCCCGTGGAACATCTACCACTGTGCCCTTGAGCAAGGCACTTGACCTTCATAGCTCCCCGTAAGTCTTCTACACCTCCGGAAGGTTTTCAGACCACTTGATTTATTGTTGCACCTTTTGTTTTACTGTTCTGTCTAATTCTAAAATGGATTAAATACATTTTTTTTTTTACCTTTATTTAATTAGGCAATTTACAATTACGGCCTAGGAACAGTGGGTTAACTGCCTGTTCAGGGGCAGAACGACAGATTTTTACCTTGTCAGCTCGGGGATTCGAACTTGCAACCTTTCGGTTACTAGTCCAACGCTCTAACCAGTAGGATACCCCGCCGCCAATCTACACACAATACCCCATATTGACGAAGTGGGAACAGGTTTTTAAGACATTTTTGCAAATGTATTAAAAATAACTAAAAACAGATACCTTATTTTCATAAGTATTCAGGCCCTTTGCTATGAGACCTGACATTGAGCTCAGGTGCGTCCTGTTTCCATTGATCATCCTTGAGGTGTTTCTACAACTTGATTGGAGTCCACCTGTGGTACATTCAATAAGATTGGACGTGATTTAGAAAGGCACACACTTGTTTATACAAGGTCCCACAGTTGACAGTGCATGTCAGAGCAATCTGGGGAAGGGACCAAAACATTTCTGCAGCATTGAAGGTCCCGAAGAACGCCGTGGTCTCCATCATTTTTAATGGAAGAAGTTTGGATCCACCAAGACCATCTCTGCAGCCCTCCACCAATTAGGGAGGTGACCAAGAACCCGACAGAGCGCCAGAGTTCCTCTGTGGAGATGGGAGAACCTTCCAGAAGGACAACCATCTCTGCAGCCCTCCACCAATTAGGCCTTTATGGTAGAGTGGCCAGACGGACGCCACTCCTCTGTAAAAGGCACCTGACAGCCCACTTGGAGTTTGCCAAAAGGCACCTAAAGACTCTCAGACCATGAGAAACAAGATTCTCTGGTCTGATGAAACCAAGATTGAACTCTTTGGCCTGAATACTAAGCGTCACGCGTGGAGGAAACTTGGCACCATCCCTACGGTGAATCATGGTGGTGGCAGCATCATGCTGTGGGGATGTTTTTCATTGGCAGGGACCTGGAGACTAGTCAGGATCGAGGGAAAGATAAACAGAGTACAGAGAGATCCTTGATGAAAACCTTCTCCAGAGTGCTCAGGACCTCAGACTGGGGTGAAGGTTCAACTTCCAACAGGACAACGACCCTGAGCACACAGCCAAGAGAACGCAGGAGTGGCTTCAGGACAACTCTCTGAATGTCCTTGAGTGGCCCAGCCCGGACTTGAACCTGATCAAACATCTCTAGAAAGACCTGAAAATAGCTGTGTAGCGACACTCCCCATCCAACCTGACAGAGCTTGAGAGGATCTGCAGAGAAGAATGGGAGAAACTCCCCAAATACAGGTGTACCAAGCTTGTAACGTCATACCCAAGAAGACTTGAGGCTGTAATCGCTGCCAAAGGTGCTTCAACAAAGTACTGAGTAAAGGGTCTGAATACTTATGTAAATGTAATATTAAATTATTTTTTTTTTAAGAAAGAAATTTGCCAAAATGTCAACACATGTTCTTGCCTCATCATTACGGGTTATTATGTGTAGATCGAGGGAAAAAGTCTAACTTAACAACATGTGGGAAAAGCCCAGGGGTCTGAATACTTTCCGAATGCTCTGTAAATTACTCAAATGGAAAAGGTATTTTCATAAATTAAAACATTTAAACAACAGGATTTTTCTTTCTTCTACCAGGCAATTTGCCAGCGCTAATTAGATGTGGGCGAACGGAAACCCTGGAGCGTGTGGTGGTGAGCCCGTGTGAGAGGTGCCATGTGCCCTGTCCGGACTTGTCTATGCGGCCCCCAGTAACTCAGGAGTAAAACAGGAAATTGACTCCCCCCCACAGCTCGTCTCTCTGCGTCAGCCTCAAACAAGAAACTGGTGACTCCCCTCCACAGCTCGTCTCTCTGCGTCAGCCTCAAACAAGAAACTGGTGACTCCCCTCCACAGCTCGTCTCTCTGCGTCAGCCTCAAACAAGAAACTGGTGACTCCTCTCCACAGCTCGTCTCTCTGCGTCAGCCTCAAACAAGAAACTGGTGACTCCTCTCCACAGCTCGTCTCTCTGCGTCAGCCTCAAACAAGAAACTGGTGACTCCTCTCCACAGCTCGTCTCTCTGCGTCAGCCTCAAACAGAATACAATACGAACCGACGGTCTGATTGAGAAACAACAGTTTATACAGTTGAAGTAGGAAGTTTACATACACCTTAGCCAAATGCGTTTTAACTCAGTTTTTCCACAATTCCTGACATTTTAATCCTAGTTAAAAAAAAATCCCTGTTTTGGGTCAGTTAGGATCACCACTTTATTTTAAGAATGTGAAATGTCAGAATAATAGTAGAGATAATTATTTATTTCAGCTTTTATTTCTTTCATCACATTCCCAGTGGGTCAGAAGTTTACATACACTCAATTAATATTTGGTAGCATTGCCTTTAAATTGTTTAACTTGGGTCAAATGGTATGGGTATCCTTCCACAAGCTTCCCACAATAAGTTGGGTGAATTTTGGCCCGTTCCTCCTGACAGAGCTGGTGTAACTGAGTCAGGTTTGTAGGCCTCCTTGCTCGCACACGCTTTTTCAGTTCTGCCCACACATTTTCTACAGGATTGAGGTCAGGGCTTTGTGATGGCCACTCCAATACCTTGACTTTGTTGCCATTTTGCCACAACTGTGGAAGTATGCTTGGGTTCATAACATCTAGTTGCACAGCAGCGCGATGCTGAACTGGAAGCCAGTTCATAGTAGCAGGAAGTGGCAGCAGGAAGTGGGAGCAGGAAGTGGCAGCAGGAAGTGGGAGCAGGAAGTGGGAGCAGGAAGTGGGAGCAGGAAGTGGCAGCAGGAAGTGGGGAGCAGGAAGTGGCAGCAGGAAGTGGGAGCAGGAAGTGGCAGCAGGAAGTGGCAGCAGGAAGTGGGAGCAGGAAGTGGCAGCAGGAAGTGGCAGCAGGAAGTGGGAGCAGGAAGTGGCAGCAGGAAGTGGGAGCAGGAAGTGGCAGCAGGAAGTGGCAGCAGGAAGTGGGAGCAGGAAGTGGCAGCAGGAAGTGGGAGCAGGAAGTGGCAGCAGGAAGTGGCAGCAGGAAGTGGGAGCAGGAAGTGGCAGCAGGAAGTGGCAGCAGGAAGTGGGAGCAGGAAGTGGCAGCAGGAAGTGGCAGCAGGAAGTGGGAGCAGGAAGTGGCAGCAGGAAGTGGGAGCAGGAAGTGGCAGCAGGAAGTGGCAGCAGGAAGTGGGAGCAGGAAGTGGCAGCAGGAAGTGGCAGCAGGAAGTGGGAGCAGGAAGTGGGAGCAGGAAGTGGGAGCAGGAAGTGGCAGCAGGAAGTGGCAGCAGGATGAGTGAGCAGACTCAGTCAGCTTAAATAGACCCAATCAGGTAGGTGTGATTTGTTCCTAGCCTTGTCTAATTGGTGCCATCTCAGTTGATGCGTCAGCCTGAAGCAGGGCATTTGGGTTTCCCTTCTGAACAGGCTCAGCTTCATATCTTACACCCACCAGTCAGATTGAGAAACAACTGTTTCATAGATCAACATGAGTCAAAACAATATCACGTTATTGTGTTTATTATGTTGTTAAATATGGAAGCATTTCCTGTCTAGTGTCACTGCAGGTGGTTTGTAGTCAGTGATAAATATGGAACCATTTCCTGTCTAGTATCACTGCAGGTGGTTTGTAGTCAGTGATACATATGGAACCATTTCCTGTCTAGTGTCACTGCAGGTGGTTTGTAGTCAGTGATAAATATGGAACCATTTCCTGTCTAGTATCACTGCAGGTGGTTTGTAGTCAGTGATACATATGGAACCATTTCCTGTCTAGTATCACTGCAGGTGGTTTGTAGTCAGTGATACATATGGAAGCATTTCCTGTCTAGTATCACTGCAGGTGGTTTGTAGTCAGTGATACATATGGAACCATTTCCTGTCTAGTATCACTGCAGGTGGTTTGTAGTCAGTGATACACATGGAACCATTTCCTGTCTAGTATCACTGCAGGTGGTTTGTAGTCAGTGAAACATATGGAACCATTTCCTGTCTAGTATCACTGCAGGTGGTGTGTAGTCAGTGATAAATATGGAACCATTTCCTGTCTAGTATCACTGCAGGTGGTGTGTAGTCAGTGATACACATGGAACCATTTCCTGTCTAGTATCACTGCAGGTGGTTTGTAGTCAGTGATACATATGGAACCATTTCCTGTCTAGTATCACTGCAGGTGGTTTGTAGTCAGTGATACACATGGAACCATTTCCTGTCTAGTATCACTGCAGGTGGTTTGTAGTCAGTGATACATATGGAACCATTTCCTGTCTAGTATCACTGCAGGTGGTTTGTAGTCAGTGATAAATATGGAACCATTTCCTGTCTAGTATCACTGCAGCTGGTTTGTGGTCAGTGATAAATATGGAAGCATTTCCTGTCTAGTATCACTGCGGGTAGTTTGTAGTCAGTGATAAATATGGAACCATTTCCTGTCTAGTATCACTGCAGGTGGTTTGTAGTCAGTGATACATATGGAAGCATTTCCTGTCTAGTATCACTGCAGGTGGTTTGTAGTCAGTGATACATATGGAAGCATTTCCTGTCTAGTATCACTGCAGGTGGTTTGTAGTCAGTGATAAATATGGAACCATTTCCTGTCTAGTATCACTGCAGCTGGTTTGTAGTCAGTGATAAATATGGAACCATTTCCTGTCTAGTATCACTGCAGCTGGTTTGTAGTCAGTGATACACAAGGCCAATAGAACATAGAGTAGGGAGACCTCTACTCTCTCTATCCCAACTTAACACACGTGTTTAACTGAACAGCCCCCATGCAAGATTCACTGGGAAGAGTTCATGTGTCTTGTCTCTGGATAAGAACTCAATGTAAAAGTGTCTCTGTGTCCTCACATTAAATATATAGAACTGTGTGTGTCCAGGTTAAATATATATAACTGTGTGTGTGTGTCCAGGTTAAATATATATAACTGTGTGTGTGTCCCCAGGTTAAATATATATAACTGTGTGTGTGTCCCCAGGTTAAATATATATAACTGTGAGTGTCCCCAGGTTAAATATATATAACTGTGTGTGTCCAGGTTAAATATATATAACTGTGTGTGTGTCCCCAGGTTAAATATATATAACTGTGTGTGTGTGTCCAGGTTAAATATATATAACTGTGTGTGTCCCCAGGTTAAATATATATAACTGTGTGTGTCCAGGTTAAATATATATAACTGTGTGTGTGTCCCCACATTAAATATATATAACTGTGTGTGTCCCCAGGTTAAATATATATAACTGTGTGTGTGTGTCCAGGTTAAATATATATAACTGTGTGTGTGTCCAGGTTAAATATATATGACTGTGTGTCCCCAGGTTAAATATATATAACTGTGTGTGTCCAGGTTAAATATATATAACTGTGTGTGTGTCCCCAGGTTAAATATATATAACTGTGTGTGTGTCCAGGTTAAATATATATAACTGTGTGTGTCCCCAGGTTAAATATATAGAACTGTGTGTGTGTCCAGGTTAAATATATATAACTGTGTGTGTGTCCCCAGGTTAAATATATATAACTGTGTGTGTGTCCAGGTTAAATATATATAACTGTGTGTCCCCAGGTTAAATATATATAACTGTGTGTGTCCCCAGGTTAAATATATATAACTGTGTGTGTCTCCAGGTTAAATATATATAACTGTGTGTGTCCAGGTTAAATATATATAACTGTGTGTGTGTCCCCAGGTTAAATATATATAACTGTGTGTGTCCAGGTTAAATATATATAACTGTGTGTGTGTCCCCAGGTTAAATATATATAACTGTGTGTGTCCCCAGGTTAAATATATATAACTGTGTGTCCCCAGGTTAAATATATATAACTGTGTGTCCCCAGGTTAAATATATATAACTGTGTGTGTGTCCAGGTTAAATATATATAACTGTGTGTGTGTCCAGGTTAAATATATATAACTGTGTGTGTCCTCAGGTTAAATATATATAACTGTGTGTGTCCCCAGGTTAAATATATATAACTGTGTGTGTCCCCAGGTTAAATATATATAACTGTGTGTGTCCCCAGGTTAAATATATATAACTGTGTGTGTGTCCCCAGGTTAAATATATATAACTGTGTGTGTGTGTCCAGGTTAAATATATATAACTGTGTGTGTGTCCAGGTTAAATATATATGACTGTGTGTCCCCAGGTTAAATATATATAACTGTGTGTGTCCAGGTTAAATATATATAACTGTGTGTGTGTCCCCAGGTTAAATATATATAACTGTGTGTGTGTCCAGGTTAAATATATATAACTGTGTGTGTCCCCAGGTTAAATATATAGAACTGTGTGTGTGTCCAGGTTAAATATATATAACTGTGTGTGTCCCCAGGTTAAATATATATAACTGTGTGTGTGTCCAGGTTAAATATATATAACTGTGTGTCCCCAGGTTAAATATATATAACTGTGTGTGTCCCCAGGTTAAATATATATAACTGTGTGTGTCTCCAGGTTAAATATATATAACTGTGTGTGTCCAGGTTAAATATATATAACTGTGTGTGTGTCCCCAGGTTAAATATATATAACTGTGTGTGTCCAGGTTAAATATATATAACTGTGTGTGTGTCCCCAGGTTAAATATATATAACTGTGTGTGTCCCCAGGTTAAATATATATAACTGTGTGTCCCCAGGTTAAATATATATAACTGTGTGTCCCCAGGTTAAATATATATAACTGTGTGTGTGTCCAGGTTAAATATATATAACTGTGTGTGTGTCCAGGTTAAATATATATAACTGTGTGTGTCCTCAGGTTAAATATATATAACTGTGTGTGTCCCCAGGTTAAATATATATAACTGTGTGTGTCCCCAGGTTAAATATATATAACTGTGTGTGTCCCCAGGTTAAATATATATAACTGTGTGTGTGTCCCCAGGTTAAATATATATAACTGTGTGTGTCCCCAGGTTAAATATATATAACTGTGTGTCTCCAGGTTAAATATATATAACTGTGTGTCTCCAGGTTAAATATATATAACTGTGTGTGTCCCCAGGTTAAATATATATAACTGTGTGTGTCCAGGTTAAATATATATAACTGTGTGTGTCCAGGTTAAATATATATAACTGTGTGTGTCTCCAGGTTAAATATATATAACTGTGTGTGTCCAGGTTAAATATATATAACTGTGTGTGTGTCCAGGTTAAATATATATAACTGTGTGTGTGTCCAGGTTAAATATATATAACTGTGTGTCCCCAGGTTAAATATATAGAACTGTGTGTGTCTCCAGGTTAAATATATATAACTGTGTGTGTCCAGGTTAAATATATATAACTGTGTGTGTGTCCAGGTTAAATATATATAACTGTGTGTGTGTCCAGGTTAAATATATATAACTGTGTGTCCCCAGGTTAAATATATAGAACTGTGTGTGTCTCCAGGTTAAATATATATAACTGTGTGTGTGTCCAGGTTAAATATATATAACTGTGTGTGTCCCCAGGTTAAATATATATAACTGTGTGTGTGTGTCCAGGTTAAATATATATAACTGTGTGTCTCCAGGTTAAATATATATAACTGTGTGTGTCCCCAGGTTAAATATATATAACTGTGTGTCTCCAGGTTAAATATATATAACTGTGTGTGTGTCCAGGTTAAATATATATAACTGTGTGTGTGTCCTCACATTAAATATATAGAACTGTGTGTCTCCAGGTTAAATATATATAACTGTGTGTCTCCAGGTTAAATATATATAACTGTGTGTCTCCAGGTTAAATATATATAACTGTGTGTGTGTGTCCAGGTTAAATATATATAACTATGTGTCTCCAGGTTAAATATATATAACTGTGTGTGTGTCCAGGTTAAATATATATAACTGTGTGTGTGTCCAGGTTAAATATATATAACTGTGTGTGTCCCCAGGTTAAATATATAGAACTGTGTGTGTGTCCAGGTTAAATATATATAACTGTGTGTGTGTCCAGGTTAAATATATATAACTGTGTGTGTGTCCAGGTTAAATATATATAACTGTGTGTGTCCCCAGGTTAAATATATATAACTGTGTGTGTCCCCAGGTTAAATATATATAACTGTGTGTGTCCCCAGGTTAAATATATATAACTGTGTGTGTCCCCAGGTTAAATATATATAACTGTGTGTGTCCCCAGGTTAAATATATATAACTGTGTGTGTCCCCAGGTTAAATATATATAACTGTGTGTGTCCCCAGGTTAAATGTATATAACTGTGTGTGTCCCCAGGTTAAATATATATAACTGTGTGTGTCCCCAGGTTAAATATATATAACTGTGTGTGTCCCCAGGTTAAATATATATAACTGTGTGTGTCCCCAGGTTAAATATATATATAACTGTGTGTGTGTCCAGGTTAAATATATATAACTGTGTGTGTCCAGGTTAAATATATATAACTGTGTGTGTGTCCCCAGGTTAAATATATATAACTGTGTGTGTCCCCAGGTTAAATATATATAACTGTGTGTGTCCCCAGGTTAAATATATATAACTGTGTGTGTCCTCAGGTTAAATATATATAACTGTGTGTGTGTCCAGGTTAAATATATATAACTGTGTGTGTCCCCAGGTTAAATATATATAACTGTGTGTGTGTCCAGGTTAAATATATATAACTGTGTGTGTCCCCAGGTTAAATATATATAACTGTGTGTGTGTCCAGGTTAAATATATATAACTGTGTGTGTCCCCAGGTTAAATATATATAACTGTGTGTCCCCAGGTTCCGTGGTGTCCAGACGGGGACAGACAGCCGGGTGGCAGAGCTCCTGAACCAGTTGAAGCTGAGGAGCTTTGAGACAGAGCGCTCTCAGATGGTACAGGAGGAGACCGCCAGGAACCTGGAACAGTGTCAGATGGAGACAGAGAAACACCAGAAGAAGCTAGAGGTGGGCGTCCCAAATGGTGCCCTATTCCCTGTATAGTGCACTGCTTTAGACCAGGACCCTATAGAACCCTATTCCCTATATAGTGCACTACCTTAGACCAGGACCCTATAGAACCCTATTCCCTATATATAGTGCACTACTTTAGACCAGGACCCTATAGAACCCTATTCCCTATATAGTGCACTACTTTAGACCAGGGCCCTATAGAACCCTTTCCCTATATAGTGCACTACTTTAGACCAGGACCCTATAGAACCCTATTCCCTATATAGTGCACTACTTTAGACCAGGGCCCAGAGGAGGAACCAGAAAACCAGACTACTGGAATCCTAAGCATTTTGGTTGTTAGAACATCCTAGAAGGGCAGCCCCTTCGCTCTGGTCCAGGGTGTTACATACAGCCCCTTAGTTCTGGTCCAGGGTGTTACATACAGCCCCTTAGCTCCGGTCCAGGGTGTTACATACAGCCCCTTCGCTCTGGTCCAGGGTGTTACATACAGCCCCTTCGCTCTGGTCCAGGGTGTTACATACAGCCCCTTAGCTCTGGTCCAGGGTGTTACATACAGCCCTTAGCTCCGGTCCATGGTGTTACATACAGCCCTTAGCTCCGGTCCATGGTGTTACATACAGCCCTTAGCTCTGGTCCAGGGTGTTACATACAGCCCTTTAGCTCCGGTCCAGGGCGTTACATACAGCCCTTAGCTCCTGTCCAGGGTGTTACATACAGCCCTTGGCTCTGGTCCAGGGTGTTACATACAGCCCTTAGCTCTGGTCCAGGGTGTTACATACAGCCCTTAGCTCTGGTCCAGGGTGTTACATACAGCCCCTTAGCTCCGGTCCAGGGTGTTACATACAGCCCTTAGCTCTGGTCCAGGGTGTTACATACAGCCCTTAGCTCCGGTCCAGGGTGTTACATACAGCCCTTAGCTCTGGTCCAGGGTGTTACATACAGCTTGCTGAGCCCGGGGACGTCAGGGTAGCCTAGTGGTTAGAGCGTTGGACTAGTAACCTGTTCTTTATATCTGAAAGGTATTGGGGGGGGGGGGGGCAGGGTAGCCTAGTGGTTAGAGCGTTGGACTAGTAACCTGTTCTTTATATCTGAAAGGTATTGGGGGGGGGGGGGGCAGGGTAGCCTAGTGGTTAGAGTGTTGGACTAGTAACCGAAAGGTTGCAAGTTCGAATCCCGAGCTGACAAGGTACAAATCTGTCGTTCTACCCCTGAACAGGCAGTTAACCCACTGTTCCTAGGCCGTCATTGAAAATAAGAATTTGTTCGTAACTGACTTGCCCAAGTAAAATAAAGGTAAAATAAAAAACAAATAATAATAATAACTGCCCCGGGTCTTCCATCAGGTCATGACCAAGGAGTTGTACAGGCTTCAGGCGTCCTCAGAGAAGCAGATAACGGAACTCCAGGCCCAGAATGCTGAGCAGCAGGCCAGACTACAGACCTACGAGAAACTGGAGCAGGAGCTGGACGACGTCACCATGCAGGCTGCTGAAAGTAATGTCCTCACGACGTTAGGATAATACCAGTAGCAGTGATCGACAGTGATACACACACACACACACACACACTCTGTCTACTGTCGGCTGTCCTGGAGGGACTACTGCTGCTGTTATAGGTACACACACACACACACACACTCTGTCTACTGTCGGCTGTCCTGGAGGGACTACTGCTGCTGTTATAGGTACACACACACACACACACACACACACACACACACACACTCACACACACACTCTGTCTACTATCGGCTGTCCTGGAGGGACTACTGCTGAAAGTAATGTTCTCACGACGTTAGGATAATACTAGTAGCAGTGATACACACACACACACACACTGCTCTGATGCAATATTTTCCGTTATGAAATGTAACCATTCATTATTTCCGTTGGTTGTTGTCTCTCTGGTCAGTTGATAATGAGGAGGAAGCAGAGAGAGTTCTGTTCTCCTACGGCTATGGTGCCAACGTTCCCACAACCGCCAAGAGACGACTCAGGCAGAGGTGAGATCTGACCTGACGGGGCCCCGAACGGCCTCTTATTCACTATGGGCCCTGGTCTAAAGTAGTGTACTATATAGGGTTCTATAGGGCCCTGGTCTAAAGTAGTGTACTATATAGGGTTCTATAAGGCCCTGGTCTAAAGTAGTGTACTATATAGGGTTCTATAGGGCCCTGGTCTGAAGTAGTGCACTATATAGGGTTCTATAGGGCCCTGGTCTAAAGTAGTGTACTATATAGGGAATAGGGTTCTATAAGGCCCTGGTCTAAAGTAGTGCACTATATAGGGTTCTATAGGGCCCTGGTCTAAAGTAGTGCACTATATAGGGTTCTATAGGGCCCTGGTCTAAAGTAGTGCACTATATAGGGTTCTATAGGGCCCTGGTCTAAAGTAGTGTACTATATAGGGTTCTATAGGGCCCTGGTCTAAAGTAGTGCACTATATAGGGTTCTATAGGGCCCTGGTCTAAAGTAGTGCACTATATATAGGGAATAGGGTTCTATAGGGCCCTGGTCTAAAGTAGTGCACTATATAGGGTTCTATAGGGCCCTGGTCTAAAGTAGTGCACTATATAGGGAATAGGGTTCTATAGGGCCCTGGTCTAAAGTAGTGCACTATATAGGGTTCTCTAGGGCCCTGGTCTAAAGTAGTGCACTATATAGGGAATAGGGTTCTATAGGGCCCTGGTCTAAAGTAGTGCACTATATAGGGTTCTATAGGGCCCTGGTCTAAAGTAGTGTACTATATAGGGTTCTATAGGGCCCTGGTCTAAAGTAGTGCACTATATAGGGTTCTATAGGGCCCTGGTCTAAAGTAGTGCACTATATAGGGAATAGGGTTCTATAGGGCCCTGGTCTAAAGTAGTGCACTATATAGGGTTCTATAGGGCCCTGGTCTAAAGTAGTGTACTATATAGGGTTCTATAGGGCCCTGGTCTAAAGTAGTGTACTATATAGGGTTCTATAGGGCCCTGGTCTAAAGTAGTGCACTATATAGGGAATAGGGTTCTATATGGCCCTGGTCTAAAGTAGTGCACTATATAGGGAATAGGGTTCTATAGGGCCCTGGTCTAAAGTAGTGCACTATATAGGGAATAGGGTTCTATAGGGCCCTGGTCTAAAGTAGTGCACTATATATAGGGAATAGGGTTCTATGGGGCCCTGGACTAAAGTAGTGCACTATATAGGGTTCTATAGGGCCCTGGTCTAAACTAGTGCACTATATAGGGAATAGGGTGGAATTTGTGATACATGATTATTGTTTGGTTTTATGTTTGAGAGTTTATTTTATGTGTGTTGCAGTGTCCATCTGGCCCGTAGACTGTTGCAGCTGGAGAAACAGAACACACTGCTGAGGAGAGATCTGGAGAGACGCAACGCACACACAGGACAGATCTCTGAGGAGGTAACACACAGGACAGATCTCTGAGGAGGTAACACACAGGACAGATCTCTGAGGAGGTAACACACAGGACAGATCTCTGAGGAGGTAACACACAGGACAGATCTCTGAGGAGGTAACACACAGGACAGATCTCTGAGGAGGTAACACACAGGACAGATCTCTGAGGAGGTAACACACAGGACAGATCTCTGAGGAGGTAACACACAGGACAGATCTCTGAGGAGGTATCACACAGGACAGATCTCTGAGGAGGTAACACACACAGGACAGATCTCTGAGGAGGTAACACATCACACAGGACAGATCTCTGAGGAGGTAACACACAGGACAGATCTCTGAGGAGGTAACACACAGGACAGACCTCTGAGGAGGTATCACACAGGACAGATCTCTGAGGAGGTAACACACAGGACAGATCTCTGAGGAGGTAACACACAGGACAGATCTCTGAGGAGGTAACACACAGGACAGATCTCTGAGGAGGTAACACACAGGACAGATCTCTGAGGAGGTAACACACAGGACAGATCTCTGAGGAGGTAACACACAGGACAGATCTCTGAGGAGGTAACACACAGGACAGACCTCTGAGGAGGTAACACATCACACAGGACAGATCTCTGAGGAGGTAACACACAGGACAGATCTCTGAGGAGGTAACACACAGGACAGACCTCTGAGGAGGTAACACACAGGACAGATCTCTGAGGAGGTAACACACAGGACAGATCTCTGAGGAGGTAACACATCACACAGGACAGATCTCTGAGGAGGTAACACACAGGACAGATCTCTGAGGAGGTAACACACAGGACAGATCTCTGAGGAGGTAACACACAGGACAGATCTCTGAGGAGGTAACACACAGGACAGATCTCTGAGGAGGTAACACACAGGACAGATCTCTGAGGAGGTAACACACAGGACAGATCTCTGAGGGGGTAACACACAGGACAGATCTCTGAGGAGGTAACACACAGGACAGATCTCTGAGGAGGTAACACACAGGACAGATCTCTGAGGAGGTAACACATCACACAGGACAGATCTCTGAGGAGGTAACACACAGGACAGATCTCTGAGGAGGTATCACACAGGACAGATCTCTGAGGAGGTAACACACAGGACAGATCTCTGAGGAGGTAACACACAGGACAGATCTCTGAGGAGGTAACACACAGGACAGATCTCTGAGGAGGTATCACACAGGACAGATCTCTGAGGAGGTAACACACAGGACAGATCTCTGAGGAGGTAACACACAGGACAGATCTAGTAGTAGTATAGACTCCTAACCCACAATGTAGTTGTAGTATAGACTCCTAACCCACAGTGTAGTAGTAGTATAGACTCCTAACCCACAATGTAGTTGTAGTATAGACTCCTAACCCACAGTGTAGTAGTATTATAGACTCCTAACCCACAGTGTAATAGTAGTATAGACTCCTAACCCACAGTGTAGTAGACTCCTAACCCACAGTGTAGTTGTAGTATAGACTCCTAACCCACAGTGTAGTAGTAGTATAGACTCCTCACCCACAGTGTAATAGTATAGACTCCTAACCCACAGTGTAGTAATAGTATAGACTCCTAACCCACAGTGTAGTTGTAGTATAGACTCCTAACCCACAGTGTAGTAGACTCCTAACCCACAGTGTAATAGACTCCTAACCCACAGTGTAATAGACTCCTAACCCACAGTGTAGTAGTAGTATAGACTCCTAACCCACAGTGTAGTAGTAGTATAGACTCCTAACCCACAGTGTAGTAGACTCCTAACCCACAGTGTAGTAGACTCCTAACCCACAGTGTAATAGACTCCTAACCCACAGTGTAATAGACTCCTAACCCACAGTGTAGTAGACTCCTAACCCACAGTGTAGTAGACTCCTAACCCACAGTGTAGTATACTCCTAACCCACAGTGTAGTAGACTCCTAACCCACAGTGTAGTAGACTCCTAACCCACAGTGTAATAGACTCCTAACCCACAGTGTAATAGTAGTATAGACTCCTAACCCACAGTGTAATAGACTCCTAACCCACAGTGTAGTAGACTCCTAACCCACAGTGTAATAGACTCCTAACCCACAGTGTAATAGACTCCTAACCCACAGTGTAGTAGTAGTATAGACTCCTAACCCACAGTGTAGTAGTAGTATAGACTCCTAACCCACAGTGTAGTAGACTCCTAACCCACAGTGTAGTAGACTCCTAACCCACAGTGTAATAGACTCCTAACCTACAGTGTAATAGACTCCTAACCCACAGTGTAGTAGACTCCTAACCCACAGTGTAGTAGACTCCTAACCCACAGTGTAGTATACTCCTAACCCACAGTGTAGTAGACTCCTAACCCACAGTGTAGTAGACTCCTAACCCACAGTGTAATAGACTCCTAACCCACAGTGTAATAGTAGTATAGACTCCTAACCCACAGTGTAGTAGACTCCTAACCCACAGTGTAGTAGACTCCTAACCCACAGTGTAATAGACTCCTAACCTACAGTGTAATAGACTCCTAACCCACAGTGTAATAGACTCCTAACCCACAGTGTAGTAGTAGTATAGACTCCTAACCCACAGTGTAATAGACTCCTAACCCACAGTGTAGTAGACTCCTAACCCACAGTGTAATAGACTCCTAACCCACAGTGTAGTAGACTCCTAACCCACAGTGTAGTAGTAGTATAGACTCCTAACCCACAGTGTAATAGACTCCTAACCCACAGTGTAGTAGACTCCTAACCCACAGTGTAATAGACTCCTAACCCACAGTGTAGTAGACTCCTAACCCACAGTGTAGTAGACTCCTAACCCACAGTGTAATAGACTCCTAACCCACAGTGTAATAGACTCCTAACCCACAGTGTAATAGACTCCTAACCCACAGTGTAGTAGACTCCTAACCCACAGTGTAATAGACTCCTAACCCACAGTGTAATAGACTCCTAACCCACAGTGTAATAGACTCCTAACCCACAGTGTAGTAGACTCCTAACCCACAGTGTAGTAGACTCCTAACCCACAGTGTAATAGACTCCTAACCCACAGTGTAATAGACTCCTAACCCACAGTGTAGTAGACTCCTAACCCACAGTGTAATAGACTCCTAACCCACAGTGTAGTAGACTCCTAACCCACAGTGTAATAGACTCCTAACCCACAGTGTAGTAGACTCCTAACCCACAGTGTAATAGACTCCTAACCCACAGTGTAGTAGACTCCTAACCCACAGTGTAATAGACTCCTAACCCACAGTGTAGTTGCAGTATAGACTCCTAACCCACAGTGTAGTAGACTCCTAACCCACAGTGTAGTAGACTCCTAACCCACAGTGTAATAGACTCCTAACCCACAGTGTAATAGACTCCTAACCCACAGTGTAATAGACTCCTAACCCACAGTGTAGTAGACTCCTAACCCACAGTGTAGTAGACTCCTAACCCACAGTGTAATAGACTCCTAACCCACAGTGTAATAGACTCCTAACCCACAGTGTAATAGACTCCTAACCCACAGTGTAGTAGACTCCTAACCCACAGTGTAGTAGACTCCTAACCCACAGTGTAATAGACTCCTAACCCACAGTGTAATAGACTCCTAACCCACAGTGTAATAGACTCCTAACCCACAGTGTAATAGACTCCTAACCCACAGTGTAATAGACTCCTAACCCACAGTGTAGTAGACTCCTAACCCACAGTGTAATAGACTCCTAACCCACAGTGTAATAGACTCCTAACCCACAGTGTAGTAGACTCCTAACCCACAGTGTAATAGACTCCTAACCCACAGTGTAGTAGACTCCTAACCCACAGTGTAATAGACTCCTAACCCACAGTGTAGTAGACTCCTAACCCACAGTGTAATAGACTCCTAACCCACAGTGTAGTAGACTCCTAACCCACAGTGTAGTAGACTCCTAACCCACAGTGTAATAGACTCCTAACCCACAGTGTAATAGACTCCTAACCCACAGTGTAATAGACCCTAACCCACAGTGTAGTAGTAGTATAGACTCCTAACCCACAGTGTAATAGACTCTAACCCACAGTGTAGTAGACTCCTAACCCACAGTGTAATAGACTCCTAACCCACAGTGTAATAGACTCCTAACCCACAGTGTAATAGACTCCTAACCCACAGTGTAATAGACTCCTAACCCACAGTGTAGTAGTAGTATAGACTCCTAACCCACAGTGTAATAGACTCCTAACCCACAGTGTAATAGACTCCTAACCCACAGTGTAATAGACTCCTAACCCACAGTGTAGTAGTAGTATAGACTCCTAACCCACAGTGTAATAGACTCCTAACCCACAGTGTAATAGACTCCTAACCCACAGTGTAGTAGACTCCTAACCCACAGTGTAGTAGACTCCTAACCCACAGTTTAATAGACTCCTAACCCACAGTGTAATAGACTCCTAACCCACAGTGTAATAGACTCCTAACCCACAGTGTAATAGACTCCTAACCCACAGTGTAGTAGACTCCTAACCCACAGTGTAGTAGACTCCTAACCCACAGTGTAGTAGTAGTATAGACTCCTAACCCACAGTGTAATAGACTCCTAACCCACAGTGTAGTAGACTCCTAACCCACAGTGTAATAGACTCCTAACCCACAGTGTAATAGACTCCTAACCCACAGTGTAGTAGTAGTATAGACTCCTAACCCAGTGTAGTAGTAGTATAGACTCCTAACCCACAGTGTAGTAGTAGTATAGACTCCTAACCCACAGTGTAGTAGTAGTATAGACTCCTAACCCACAGTGTAATAGACTCCTAACCCACAGTGTAATAGACTCCTAACCCACAGTGTAATAGACTCCTAACCCACAGTGTAATAGACTCCTAACCCACAGTGTAGTAGACCCCTTAAACCACAGTGTAGTAGACTCCTAACCCACAGTGTAATAGACTCCTAACCCACAGTGTAATAGACTCCTAACCCACAGTGTAGTAGTAGTATAGACTCCTAACCCACAGTGTAATAGACTCCTAACCCACAGTGTAATAGACTCCTAACCCACAGTGTAGTAGACTCCTAATCCACCGTGTAATAGACTCCTAACCCACAGTGTAATAGACTCCTAACCCACAGTGTAATAGACTCCTAACCCACAGTGTAATAGACTCCTAACCCACAGTGTAATAGACTCCTAACCCACAGTGTAGTAGACTCCTAACCCACAGTGTAATAGACTCCTAACCCACAGTGTAATAGACTCCTAACCCACAGTGTAATAGACTCCTAACCCACAGTGTAATAGACTCCTAACCCACAGTGTAGTAGACTCCTAACCCACAGTGTAATAGACTCCTAACCCACAGTGTAATAGACTCCTAACCCACAGTGTAGTAGACTCCTAACCCACAGTGTAATAGACTCCTAACCCACAGTGTAATAGACTCCTAACCCACAGTGTAATAGACTCCTAACCCACAGTGTAATAGACTCCTAACCCACAGTGTAGTAGACTCCTAACCCACAGTGTAATAGACTCCTAACCCACAGTGTAGTAGACTCCTAACCCACAGTGTAATAGACTCCTAACCCACAGTGTAGTAGTAGTATAGACTCCTAACCCACAGTGTAATAGACTCCTAACCCACAGTGTAGTAGACTCCTAACCCACAGTGTAATAGACTCCTAACCCACAGTGTAATAGACTAACCCACAGTGTAATAGACTCCTAACCCACAGTGTAGTAGTAGTATAGACTCCTAACCCACAGTGTAATAGACTCCTAACCCACAGTGTAGTAGACTCCTAACCCACAGTGTAATAGACTCCTAACCCACAGTGTAATAGACTCCTAACCCACAGTGTAATAGACTCCTAACCCACAGTGTAGTAGTAGACTCCTAACCCACAGTGTAATAGACCCTAACCCACAGTGTAATAGACTCCTAACCCACAGTGTAATAGACTCCTAACCCACAGTGTAGTAGTAGTATAGACTCCTAACCCACAGTGTAATAGACTCCTAACCCACAGTGTAATAGACTAATAGACTAACCCACAGTGTAGTAGACTCCTAACCCACAGTGTAGTAGACTCCTAACCCACAGTGTAATAGACTCCTAACCCACAGTGTAATAGACTCCTAACCCACAGTGTAGTAGACTCCTAACCCACAGTGTAGTAGACTCCTAACCCACAGTGTAATAGACTCCTAACCCACAGTGTAGTAGACTCCTAACCCACAGTGTAGTAGACTCCTAACCCACAGTGTAGTAGACCTCTAACCCACAGTGTAATAGACTCCTAACCCACAGTGTAATAGACTCCTAACCCACAGTGTAGTAGTAGTATAGACTCCTAACCCACAGTGTAATAGACTCCTAACCCACAGTGTAGTAGACTCCTAACCCACAGTGTAATAGACTCCTAACCCACAGTGTAGTAGACTCCTAACCCACAGTGTAATAGTAGTATAGACTCCTAACCCACAGTGTAATAGACTCCTAACCCACAGTGTAGTAGACTCCTAACCCACAGTGTAATAGACTCCTAACCCACAGTGTAGTAGACTCCTAACCCACAGTGTAATAGACTCCTAACCCACAGTGTAGTAGACCCCTTAAACCACAGTGTAGTAGACTCCTAACCCACAGTGTAGTAGACTCCTAACCCACAGTGTAGTAGACTCCTAACCCACAGTGTAGTAGACTCCTAACCCACAGTGTAATAGACTCCTAACCCACAGTGTAGTAGACCCCTTAAACCACAGTGTAGTAGACTCCTAACCCACAGTGTAGTAGTAGTATAGACTCCTAACCCACAGTGTAGTAGACTCCTAACCCACAGTGTAGTAGACTCCTAACCCACAGTGTAATAGACTCCTAACCCACAGTGTAATAGACTCCTAACCCACAGTGTAGTAGACTCCTAACCCACAGTGTAATAGACTCCTAACCCACAGTGTAGTAGACTCCTAACCCACAGTGTAGTAGACTCCTAACCCACAGTGTAGTAGACTCCTAACCCACAGTGTAATAGACTCCTAACCCACAGTGTAGTAGTAGTATAGACTCCTAACCCACAGTGTAGTAGACTCCTAACCCACAGTGTAGTAGTAGTATAGACTCCTAACCCACAGTGTAATAGACTCCTAACCCACAGTGTAATAGACTCCTAACCCACAGTGTAATAGACTCCTAACCCACAGTGTAGTAGACTCCTAACCCACAGTGTAATAGACTCCTAACCCACAGTGTAATAGACTCCTAACCCACAGTGTAGTAGACTCCTAACCCACAGTGTAATAGACTCCTAACCCACAGTGTAGTAGACTCCTAACCCACAGTGTAATAGACTCCTAACCCACAGTGTAATAGACTCCTAACCCACAGTGTAATAGACTCCTAACCCACAGTGTAGTAGACTCCTAACCCACAGTGTAGTAGACTCCTAACTCACAGTGTAGTAGTAGTAGTAGACTCCTAATCCACAGTGTAATAGACTCCTAACCCACAGTGTAGTAGTAGTATAGACTCCTAACCCAGTGTAGTAGTAGTATAGACTCCTAACCCACAGTGTAGTAGTAGTATAGACTCCTAACCCACAGTGTAGTAGTAGTATAGACTCCTAACCCACAGTGTAATAGACTCCTAACCCACAGTGTAATAGACTCCTAACTCACAGTGTAGTAGTAGTAGTAGACTCCTAATCCACAGTGTAATAGACTCCTAACCCACAGTGTAGTAGACTCCTAACCCACAGTGTAGTAGACTCCTAACCCACAGTGTAGTAGACTCCTAACCCACAGTGTAGTAGACTCCTAACCCACAGTGTAGTAGACTCCTAACCCACAGTGTAGTAGACTCCTAACCCACACAGTGTAATAGACTCCTAACCCACAGTGTAATAGACTCCTAACCCACAGTGTAATAGACTCCTAACTCACAGTGTAGTAGACTCCTAACCCACAGTGTAGTAGACTCCTAACCCACAGTGTAGTAGACTCCTAACCCACAGTGTAGTAGACTCCTAACCCACAGTGTAGTAGACTCCTAACCCACAGTGTAGTAGACTCCTAACCCACAGTGTAGTAGACTCCTAACCCACAGTGTAGTAGACTCCTAACCCACAGTGTAGTAGACTCTAACCCACAGTGTAGTAGACTCCTAACCCACAGTGTAATAGACTCCTAACCCACAGTGTAATAGACTCCTAACCCACAGTGTAGTAGACTCCTAACCCACAGTGTAATAGACTCCTAACCCACAGTGTAGTAGTAGTAGTAGACTCCTAATCCACAGTGTAATAGACTCCTAACCCACAGTGTAATAGACTCCTAACCCACAGTGTAATAGACTCCTAACCCACAGTGTAGTAGTAGTAGTAGACTCCTAATCCACAGTGTAATAGACTCCTAACCCACAGTGTAGTAGTAGTATAGACTCCTAACCCACAGTGTAATAGACTCCTAACCCACAGTGTAGTAGACTCCTAACCCACAGTGTAGTAGACTCCTAACTAACACGTGAGGTCTCACCCACACTGTCCTTACCACACCTTCCTGCCACAGTGTTCGACATCATGTTGGAAGGGTTGCCAACATGAAATATATTCCACCTGAAAGGTGTGTTTTTTTAGAGGGCCCTCCCAATCAAAGGCAAAGTCAGTGACTGTAGCGTGAAGCAACAAACGGGTTCAACAAGTGTGTGTGTGTGTGTGTGTGTGTGTGTGTGTCCTAGCTGGAAGCAGCTAACCGTCTCCTACAGCAGGCCCAGCAGCCCTACAGTTACCTGATCGACACGGTGAGACAGAGGGACACACAGATACTGTCCCTCAGAGAACGCATCACACAGCTGGAGGAGGACACCAGGTACACAGTCCACTGTCTCCTCCTATCAGTCTCCTCCTTCCAGTCTCCCCCTATCAGTCTCCCCCTATCAGTCTCCCCCTATCAGTCTCCCCCTATCAGTCTCCCCCTATCAGTCTCCCCCTATCAGTCTCCTCCTATCAGTCTCCCCTATCAGTCTCCCCCTATCAGTCTCCTCCTATCAGTCTCCTCCTATCAGTCTCCTCCTATCAGTCTCCTCCTTCCAGTCTCCCCCTATCAGTCTCCCCCTATCAGTCTCCCCCTATCAGTCTCCCCTATCAGTCTCCCCTATCAGTCTCCCCTATCAGTCTCCCCTATCAGTCTCCCCTATCAGTCTCCCCTATCAGTCTCCCCTATCAGTCTCCTCCTATCAGTCTCCCCCTATCAGTCTCCCCTTCCAGTCTCCTCCTATCAGTCTCCTCCTATCAGTCTCCCCTATCAGTCTCCCCCTATCAGTCTCCCCTTCCAGTCTCCCCTCCAGTCTCCTCCTATCAGTCTCCCCTCCAGTCTCCTCCTATCAGTCTCCCCTATCAGTCTCCCCCTCCAGTCTCCCCTATCAGTCTCCCCCTCCAGTCTCCTCCTATCAGTCTCCCCTATCAGTCTCCCCCTATCAGTCTCCCCCTATCAGTCTCCCCTATCAGTCTCCCCCTATCAGTCTCCCCTATCAGTCTCCCCCTATCAGTCTCCCCCGATCAGTCTCCCCCTATCAGTCTCCCCCTATCAGTCTCCTCCTATCAGTCTCCCCTATCAGTCTCCTCCTCCAGTCTCCCCCTTTCAGTCTCCTCCTTCCAGTCTCTCCCTATCAGTCTCATCCTATCAGTCTCCCCCTATCAGTCTCCACCTATCAGTCTCCTCCCTCCAGTCTCCCCTATCAGTCTCCCCTCCAGTCTCCCCTATCAGTCTCCCCCTATCAGTCTCCCCTCCAGTCTCCCCCTATCAGTCTCCTCCTATCAGTCTCCTCCTTCCAGTCTCCCCCTATCAGTCTCCCCCTATCAGTCTCCCCCTATCAGTCTCCCCTATCAGTCTCCCCTATCAGACTCCCCCTATCAGTCTCCTCCTATCAGTCTCCCCTATCAGTCTCCCCCTATCAGTCTCCCCCTATCAGTCTCCCCTATCAGTCTCCCCTATCAGTCTCCCTATCAGTCTCCTCCTATCAGTCTCCCCCTATCAGTCTCCCCTTCCAGTCTCCCCTATCAGTCTCCCCTATCAGTCTCCCCTATCAGTCTCTCCCTATCAGTCTCCCCCTATCAGTCTCCCCCTATCAGTCTCCCCCTATCAGTCTCCTCCTATCAGTCTCCTCCTTCCAGTCTCCTCCTATCAGTCTCCTCCTATCAGTCTCCTCCTTCCAGTCTCCCCTTCCAGTCTCTCCCTATCAGTCTCCCCCTCCAGTCTCTCCCTATCAGTCTCCCCTTCCAGTCTCTCCCTATCAGTCTCCCCCTCCAGTCTCCTCCTATCAGTCTCCTCCTTCCAGTCTCCCTCCAGTCTCCCCTCCAGTCTCCCCCTCCAGTCTCCCCCTATCAGCCTCCCCTATCAGTCTCCCCTATCAGTCTCCCCTATCAGTCTCCCCTATCAGTCTCCCCTATCAGTCTCCCCCTATCAGTCTCCCCTATCAGTCTCCCCCTATCAGTCTCCTCCTTCCAGTCTCTCCCTATCAGTCTCCCCTATCAGTCTCCCTCCAGTCTCCCCCTATCAGTCTCCTCCTATCAGTCTCCCCCTATCAGTCTCCCCCTATCAGTCTCCTCCAGTCTCCCCTATCAGTCTCCCCTCCAGTCTCCCCCTCCAGTCTCCCCTATCAGCCTCCCCTATCAGTCTCCCCTATCAGTCTCCCCTATCAGTCTCCCCCTATCAGTCTCCCCCTATCAGTCTCCCCTATCAGTCTCCCCCTATCAGTCTCCCCCTATCAGTCTCCTCCTTCCAGTCTCTCCCTATCAGTCTCCTCCTATCAGTCTCCTCCTCTCAGTCTCTCCCTATCAGTCTCCCCTATCAGTCTCCCCTATCAGTCTCCTCCTATCAGTCTCCCTATCAGTCTCCCCTATCAGTCTCCTCCTATCAGTCTCCTCCTATCAGTCTCCTCCTATCAGTCTCCCCCTATCAGTCTCCCTATCAGTCTCCTCCTATCAGTCTCCTCCTATCAGTCTCCTCCTATCAGTCTCCCTATCAGTCTCCCCTATCAGTCTCCCCCTCCAGTCTCCCCCTATCAGTCTCCCCTATCAGTCTCCCCTCCAGTCTCCCCCTATCAGTCTCCTCCTATCAGTCTCCTCCTATCAGTCTCTCCCTATCAGTCTCCCCCTTTCAGTCTCCCCTATCAGTCTCCTCCTATCAGTCTCCCCCTATCAGTCTCCCCTATCAGTCTCCTCCTATCAGTCTCCTCCTATCAGTCTCCCCCTATCAGTCTCCCCTATCAGTCTCCTCCTATCAGTCTCCCCCTATCAGTCTCCCCTATCAGTCTCCCCCTATCAGTCTCCTCCTTCCAGTCTCCCCCTATCAGTCTCCTCCTATCAGTCTCCCCCTATCGGTCTCCTCCTATCAGTCTCCTCCTTCCAGTCTCCCCCTATCAGTCTCCCCCTATCAGTCTCCTCCTTCCAGTCTCCCCCTATCAGTCTCCTCCTTCCAGTCTCTCCCTATCAGTCTCCTCCTTCCAGTCTCCTCCTTCCAGTCTCTCCCTATCAGTCTCCCCCTATCAGTCTCCACCTATCAGTCTCCCCCCATCAGTCTCCTCCCTCCAGTCTCCTCCTTCCAGTCTCCCCTTATCAGTCTCCTCCTTCAGTCTCCCCCTCCAGTCTCCCCTTTATCAGTCTCCTCCTTCAAGTCTCTCCCTATCAGTCTCCTCCTTCCAGTCTCCCCCTATCAGTCTCCTCCTTCCAGTCTCCCCCTATCAGTCCTCCTTCCAGTCTCCCCCTATCAGTCTCCTCCTTCCAGTCTCCCCTATCAGTCTCTCCCTATCAGTCTCCCCTATCAGTCTCCCCTATCAGTCTCCTCCTTCCAGTCTCCCCTATCAGTCTCCTCCTTCCAGTCTCTCCCTATCGGTCTCCTCCTTCAGTCTCCCTCCAGTCTCCCCTTTATCAGTCTCCTCCTTCCAGTCTCTCCCTATCGGTCTCCTCCTTCCAGTCTCCTCCTTCCAGTCTCTCCCTATCAGTCTCCTCCTTCCAGTCTCTCCCTATCGGTCTCCCCTGTCAGTCTCCTCCTTCCAGTCTCTCCCTATCAGTCTCCTCCTATCGGTCTCCTCCTTCCAGTCTCTCCCTATCAGTCTCCTCCTATCGGTCTCCTCCTTCAGTCTCCCCTTATCAGTCTCCCCCTCCAGTCTCCTCCTTTCAGTCTCCCCTTATCAGTCTCCCCCTCCAGTCTCCTCCCTCCAGTCTCCCCTTTCAGTCTCCTCCCTCCAGTCTCCCCTTTCAGTCTCCCCTCCAGTCTCCTCCTTTCAGTCTCCCCTATCAGTCTCCTCCTTCCAGTCTCCCCTATCAGTCTCCTCCTATCAGTCTCCTCCTTCCAGTCTCCCCCTTTCAGTCTCCCCCTCCAGTCTCCTCCTTCCAGTCTCCCCTTTCAGTCTCCCCCTCCAGTCTCCTCCTTCCAGTCTCCTCTTTCAGTCTCCCCTTTCAGTCTCCCCTCCAGTCTCCCCTTTCAGTCTCCCCTCCAGTCTCCCCTCCAGTCTCCCCCTTCCAGTCTCCCCTTCCAGTCTCCCCTCCAGTCTCCTCCTCCAGTCTCCCCTATCAGTCTCCCCTATCAGTCTCCTCCTATCAGTCTCCTCAGAGAACGCATCACACAGCTGGAGGAGGACACCAGGTACAGTCCACTGTCTCCTCCTTCCAGTCTCCCCCTATCAGTCTCCCCTATCAGTCTCCCCCTATCAGTCTCCTCCTTCCAGTCTCTCCCTATCAGTCTCCCCCTATCAGTCTCCTCCTATCAGTCTCCCTATCAGTCTCCCCCTATCAGTCTCCCCTCCAGTCTCCCCTATCAGTCTCCCCTATCAGTCTCCCCTCCAGTCTCCCCTATCAGTCTCCTCCTATCAGTCTCCTCCTATCAGTCTCTCCCTATCAGTCTCCCCTATCAGTCTCCCCCTATCAGTCTCCTCCTATCAGTCTCCTCCTATCAGTCTCCCCTATCAGTCTCCTCCTATCAGTCTCCTCCTATCAGTCTCCTCCTATCAGTCTCCCCCTATCAGTCTCCCTATCAGTCTCCCCCTATCAGTCTCCTCCTTCCAGTCTCCCCTATCAGTCTCCTCCTTCCAGTCTCCCCTATCAGTCTCCCCCTATCAGTCTCCTCCTTCCAGTCTCCCCTATCAGTCTCCTCCTTCCAGTCTCTCCCTATCAGTCTCCTCCTTCCAGTCTCCTCCTTCCAGTCTCTCCCTATCAGTCTCCCCTCCAGTCTCCCCCTATCAGTCTCCACCTATCAGTCTCCCCCATCAGTCTCCTCCTTCCAGTCTCCTCCTTCCAGTCTCCCTTATCAGTCTCCTCTTATCGGTCTCCTCCTTCCAGTCTCCTCCTTTCAGTCTCCTCCTATCGGTCTCCTCCTTCAGTCTCCCCTCCAGTCTCCCCTTTATCAGTCTCCTCCTTCAAGTCTCTCCCTATCAGTCTCCTCCTTCCAGTCTCCCCCTATCAGTCTCCTCCTTCCAGTCTCCCCTATCAGTCTCCTCCTTCCAGTCTCTCCCTATCAGTCTCCTCCTTCCAGTCTCTCCCTATCGGTCTCCCCCTGTCAGTCTCCTCCTTCCAGTCTCTCCCTATCAGTCTCCTCCTATCGGTCTCCTCCTTCCAGTCTCTCCCTATCAGTCTCCTCCTATCGGTCTCCTCCTTCAGTCTCCCCTTATCAGTCTCCCCCTATCAGTCTCCTCCCTCCAGTCTCCCCCTTTCAGTCTCCTCCCTCCAGTCTCCCCCTTTCAGTCTCCCCTTCCAGTCTCTCCCTATCAGTCTCCCCCTCCAGTCTCTCCCTATCAGTCTCCCCTTCCAGTCTCTCCCTATCAGTCTCCCCCTCCAGTCTCCTCCTATCAGTCTCCTCCTTCCAGTCTCCCCCTCCAGTCTCCCCCTCCAGTCTCCCCCTCCAGTCTCCCCCTATCAGCCTCCCCCTATCAGTCTCCCCCTATCAGTCTCCCCTCCAGTCTCCTCCTTCCAGTCTCTCCCTATCAGTCTCCCCTTCCAGTCTCTCCCTATCAGTCTCCCCTCCAGTCTCCTCCTATCAGTCTCCTCCTTCCAGTCTCCCCTCCAGTCTCCCCTCCAGTCTCCCCTCCAGTCTCCCCTATCAGTCTCCCCTTATCAGTCTCCCCTATCAGTCTCCTCCTATCAGTCTCCTCCTATCAGTCTCCTCCTATCAGTCTCCCCTATCAGTCTCCTCCTATCAGTCTCCTCCTATCAGTCTCCTCCTATCAGTCTCCCCCTATCAGTCTCCTCCTATCAGTCTCCCCTATCAGTCTCCCCTATCAGTCTCCTCCTATCAGTCTCCCCTATCAGTCTCCTCCTATCGGTCTCCCCCTATCAGTCTCCTCCTATCAGTCTCCCCTATCAGTCTCCCCTCCAGTCTCCCCCTATCAGTCTCCCCTATCAGTCTCCTCCTATCAGTCTCCTCAGAGAACGCATCACACAGCTGGAGGAGGACACCAGGTACAGTCCACTGTCTCCTCCTTCCAGTCTCCCCTATCAGTCTCCCCCTATCAGTCTCCCCTATCAGTCTCCTCCTTCCAGTCTCTCCCTATCAGTCTCCCCTATCAGTCTCCCCCTATCAGTCTCCCCCTATCAGTCTCCCCCTATCAGTCTCCCCCTATCAGTCTCCCCTATCAGTCTCCCCTATCAGTCTCCCCTATCAGTCTCCCCTATCAGTCTCCTCCTTCCAGTCTCTCCCTATCAGTCTCCCCTATCAGTCTCCCCTCCAGTCTCCCCTATCAGTCTCCTCCTATCAGTCTCCCCTATCAGTCTCCCCTATCAGTCTCCCCTCCAGTCTCCCCTATCAGTCTCCCCCTATCAGTCTCCCCTCCAGTCTCCCCTATCAGTCTCCTCCTATCAGTCTCCTCCTATCAGTCTCTCCCTATCAGTCTCCCCCTATCAGTCTCCCCTATCAGTCTCCTCCTATCAGTCTCCCCTATCAGTCTCCCCTATCAGTCTCCTCCTATCAGTCTCCTCCTATCAGTCTCCTCCTATCAGTCTCCCCCTATCAGTCTCCCCTATCAGTCTCCTCCTATCAGTCTCCTCCTATCAGTCTCCTCCTATCAGTCTCCCCCTATCAGTCTCCCCCTATCAGTCTCCTCCTTCCAGTCTCTCCCTATCAGTCTCCCCCTATCAGTCTCCCCCTATCAGTCTCCCCCTATCAGTCTCCCCTATCAGTCTCCCCTATCAGTCTCCCCTATCAGTCTCCCCCTATCAGTCTCCCCTATCAGTCTCCCCTATCAGTCTCCTCCTTCCAGTCTCTCCCTATCAGTCTCCCCTATCAGTCTCCCCTCCAGTCTCCCCCTATCAGTCTCCTCCTATCAGTCTCCCCTATCAGTCTCCCCTATCAGTCTCCCCCTCCAGTCTCCCCTATCAGTCTCCCCCTATCAGTCTCCCCTCCAGTCTCCCCCTATCAGTCTCCTCCTATCAGTCTCCTCCTATCAGTCTCTCCCTATCAGTCTCCCCCTATCAGTCTCCCCCTATCAGTCTCCTCCTATCAGTCTCCCCTATCAGTCTCCCCTATCAGTCTCCTCCTATCAGTCTCCTCCTATCAGTCTCCTCCTATCAGTCTCCCCCTATCAGTCTCCCCTATCAGTCTCCTCCTATCAGTCTCCTCCTATCAGTCTCCTCCTATCAGTCTCCCCCTATCAGTCTCCCCTATCAGTCTCCCCCTCCAGTCTCCCCCTATCAGTCTCCCCCTATCAGTCTCCCCCTCCAGTCTCCCCCTATCAGTCTCCTCCTATCAGTCTCCTCCTATCAGTCTCTCCCTATCAGTCTCCCCTATCAGTCTCCCTATCAGTCTCCTCCTATCAGTCTCCCCTATCAGTCTCCCCTATCAGTCTCCTCCTATCAGTCTCCTCCTATCAGTCTCCCCTATCAGTCTCCCTATCAGTCTCCTCCTATCAGTCTCCCCTATCAGTCTCCCTATCAGTCTCCCCCTATCAGTCTCCTCCTTCCAGTCTCCCCTATCAGTCTCCTCCTATCAGTCTCCCCCTATCGGTCTCCTCCTATCAGTCTCCTCCTTCCAGTCTCCCCCTATCAGTCTCCCCCTATCAGTCTCCTCCTTCCAGTCTCCCCTATCAGTCTCCTCCTTCCAGTCTCTCCCTATCAGTCTCCTCCTTCCAGTCTCCTCCTTCCAGTCTCTCCCTATCAGTCTCCCCTATCAGTCTCCACCTATCAGTCTCCCCCATCAGTCTCCTCCTCCAGTCTCCTCCTTCCAGTCTCCCCTTATCAGTCTCCTCTTATCGGTCTCCTCCTTCCAGTCTCCTCCTTTCAGTCTCCTCCTATCGGTCTCCTCCTTCAGTCTCCCCCTCCAGTCTCCCCTTTATCAGTCTCCTCCTTCAAGTCTCTCCCTATCAGTCTCCTCCTTCCAGTCTCCCCTATCAGTCTCCTCCTTCCAGTCTCCCCCTATCAGTCTCCTCCTTCCAGTCTCCCCTATCAGTCTCCTCCTTCCAGTCTCCCCTATCAGTCTCTCCCTATCAGTCTCCCCCTATCAGTCTCCCCTATCAGTCTCCTCCTTCCAGTCTCCCCCTATCAGTCTCCTCCTTCCAGTCTCTCCCTATCGGTCTCCTCCTTCAGTCTCCCCTCCAGTCTCCCCTTTATCAGTCTCCTCCTTCCAGTCTCTCCCTATCGGTCTCCTCCTTCCAGTCTCCTCCTTCCAGTCTCTCCCTATCAGTCTCCTCCTTCCAGTCTCTCCCTATCGGTCTCCCCCTGTCAGTCTCCTCCTTCCAGTCTCTCCCTATCAGTCTCCTCCTATCGGTCTCCTCCTTCCAGTCTCTCCCTATCAGTCTCCTCCTATCGGTCTCCTCCTTCAGTCTCCCCTTATCAGTCTCCCTCCAGTCTCCTCCTTTCAGTCTCCCCTTATCAGTCTCCCCTCCAGTCTCCTCCTCCAGTCTCCCCTTTCAGTCTCCTCCCTCCAGTCTCCCCTTTCAGTCTCCCCCTCCAGTCTCCTCCTTTCAGTCTCCCCCTATCAGTCTCCTCCTTCCAGTCTCCCCTATCAGTCTCCTCCTATCAGTCTCCTCCTTCCAGTCTCCCCTTTCAGTCTCCCCCTCCAGTCTCCTCCTTCCAGTCTCCCCCTTTCAGTCTCCCCCTCCAGTCTCCTCCTTCCAGTCTCCTCTTTCAGTCTCCCCTTTCAGTCTCCCCTCCAGTCTCCCTTTCAGTCTCTCCCCTCCAGTCTCCCCTCCAGTCTCCCCTTCCAGTCTCCCCCCTTCCAGTCTCCCCTCCAGTCTCCTCCCTCCAGTCTCCCCCTATCAGTCTCCCCTATCAGTCTCCTCCTATCAGTCTCCTCAGAGAACGCATCACACAGCTGGAGGAGGACACCAGGTACAGTCCACTGTCTCCTCCTTCCAGTCTCCCCCTATCAGTCTCCCCTATCAGTCTCCCCTATCAGTCTCCCCCTATCAGTCTCCTCCTTCCAGTCTCTCCCTATCAGTCTCCCCTATCAGTCTCCTCCTATCAGTCTCCCCTATCAGTCTCCCCTATCAGTCTCCCCCTCCAGTCTCCCCTATCAGTCTCCCCTATCAGTCTCCCCTCCAGTCTCCCCCTATCAGTCTCCTCCTATCAGTCTCCTCCTATCAGTCTCTCCCTATCAGTCTCCCCTATCAGTCTCCCCCTATCAGTCTCCTCCTATCAGTCTCCCCTATCAGTCTCCCCCTATCAGTCTCCTCCTATCAGTCTCCTCCTATCAGTCTCCTCCTATCAGTCTCCCCCTATCAGTCTCCCCTATCAGTCTCCCCTATCAGTCTCCTCCTTCCAGTCTCCCCCTATCAGTCTCCTCCTTCCAGTCTCCCCCTATCAGTCTCCCCCTATCAGTCTCCTCCTTCCAGTCTCCCCCTATCAGTCTCCTCCTTCCAGTCTCTCCCTATCAGTCTCCTCCTTCCAGTCTCCTCCTTCCAGTCTCTCCCTATCAGTCTCCCCCTCCAGTCTCCCCCTATCAGTCTCCACCTATCAGTCTCCCCCCATCAGTCTCCTCCTTCCAGTCTCCTCCTTCCAGTCTCCCCTTATCAGTCTCCTCTTATCGGTCTCCTCCTTCCAGTCTCCTCCTTTCAGTCTCCTCCTATCGGTCTCCTCCTTCAGTCTCCCCTCCAGTCTCCCCTTTATCAGTCTCCTCCTTCAAGTCTCTCCCTATCAGTCTCCTCCTTCCAGTCTCCCCTATCAGTCTCCTCCTTCCAGTCTCCCCTATCAGTCTCCTCCTTCCAGTCTCTCCCTATCAGTCTCCTCCTTCCAGTCTCTCCCTATCGGTCTCCCCTGTCAGTCTCCTCCTTCCAGTCTCTCCCTATCAGTCTCCTCCTATCGGTCTCCTCCTTCCAGTCTCTCCCTATCAGTCTCCTCCTATCGGTCTCCTCCTTCAGTCTCCCCTTATCAGTCTCCCCTATCAGTCTCCTCCTCCAGTCTCCCCTTTCAGTCTCCTCCCTCCAGTCTCCCCTTTCAGTCTCCCCTCCAGTCTCCCCTTTCAGTCTCCCCTCCAGTCTCCTCCTTTCAGTCTCCCCCTATCAGTCTCCTCCTTCCAGTCTCCCCCTATCAGTCTCCTCCTTCCAGTCTCCCCTTCAGTCTCCCCCTCCAGTCTCCTCCTTTCAGTCTCCCCTTATCAGTCTCCTCCTTCCAGTCTCCCCCTATCAGTCTCCTCCTTCCAGTCTCCCCCTTTCAGTCTCCCCCTCCAGTCTCCTCCTTCCAGTCTCCCCTTTCAGTCTCCCCTCCAGTCTCCTCCTTCCAGTCTCCTCTTTCAGTCTCCCCCTTTCAGTCTCCCCCTCCAGTCTCCCCCTTTCAGTCTCCCCTCCAGTCTCCCCCTCCAGTCTCCCCTTCCAGTCTCCCCCTTCCAGTCTCCCCCTCCAGTCTCCCCTTCCAGTCTCCCCTTTCGGTCTCCTCCTTCCAGTCTCTCCCTATCAGTCTCCTCCTTCCAGTCTCCCCTCCAGTCTCTCCCTCCAGTCTCTCCCTCCAGTCCCCCTCCAGTCTCCCCTCCAGTCTCCCCTCCAGTCTCCTCCCTCCAGTCTCCCCTCCAGTCTCCCCCTCCAGTCTCCCCTCCAGTCTCCCCCTCCAGTCTCTCCCTCCAGTCTCCCCCTCCAGTCTCTCCCTCCAGTCTCCCCCTCCAGTCTCCCCCTCCAGTCTCCCCCTCCAGTCTCTCCCTCCAGTCTCCCCCTCCAGTCTCCCCCTCCAGTCTCCCCTCCAGTCTCCTCCTTCCAGTCTCCCCTCCAGTCTCCCCCTCCAGTCTCCCCCTCCAGTCTCTCCCTCCAGTCTCCCCCTCCAGTCTCCCCCTCCAGTCTCCTCCCTCCAGTCTCCCCCTCCAGTCTCCCCTCCAGTCTCCCCCTCCAGTCTCCCCCTCCAGTCTCTCCCTCCAGTCTCCCCCTCCAGTCTCTCCCTCCAGTCTCCCCTCCAGTCTCCCCTCCAGTCTCCCCCTCCAGTCTCTCCCTCCAGTCTCCCCCTCCAGTCTCCCCCTCCAGTCTCCCCCTCCAGTCTCCTCCTTCCAGTCTCCCCCTCCAGTCTCCCCTCCAGTCTCCCCTCCAGTCTCTCCCTCCAGTCTCCCCCTCCAGTCTCCCCTCCAGTCTCCTCCTTCCAGTCTCCCCCTCCAGTCTCCCCCTCCAGTCTCCCCCTCCAGTCTCCCCCTCCAGTCTCTCCCTCCAGTCTCCCCCTCCAGTCTCCTCCCTCCAGTCTCCCCCTTCCAGTCTCTCCCTATCAGTCTCCTCCTATCGGTCTCCTCCTTCCAGTCTCTCCCTATCAGTCTCCTCCTATCGGTCTCCTCCTTCAGTCTCCCCTTATCAGTCTCCCTATCAGTCTCCTCCCTCCAGTCTCCCCTTTCAGTCTCCTCCCTCCAGTCTCCCTTCAGTCTCCCCTTCCAGTCTCTCCCTATCAGTCTCCCCTCCAGTCTCTCCCTATCAGTCTCCCCTTCCAGTCTCTCCCTATCAGTCTCCCCTCCAGTCTCCTCCCTATCAGTCTCCTCCTTCCAGTCTCCCCTCCAGTCTCCCCCTCCAGTCTCCCCCTCCAGTCTCCCCCTATCAGCCTCCCCTATCAGTCTCCCCTATCAGTCTCCCCCTCCAGTCTCCTCCTTCCAGTCTCTCCCTATCAGTCTCCCCTTCCAGTCTCTCCCTATCAGTCTCCCCCTCCAGTCTCCTCCTATCAGTCTCCTCCTTCCAGTCTCCCCCTCCAGTCTCCCCCTCCAGTCTCCCCCTCCAGTCTCCCCCTATCAGTCTCCCCTTATCAGTCTCCCCCTATCAGTCTCCTCCTATCAGTCTCCTCCTATCAGTCTCCTCCTATCAGTCTCCCCCTATCAGTCTCCTCCTATCAGTCTCCTCCTATCAGTCTCCTCCTATCAGTCTCCCCCTATCAGTCTCCTCCTATCAGTCTCCCCCTATCAGTCTCCCCCTATCAGTCTCCTCCTATCAGTCTCCCCCTATCAGTCTCCTCCTATCGGTCTCCCCCTATCAGTCTCCTCCTATCAGTCTCCCCCTATCAGTCTCCCCCTCCAGTCTCCCCCTATCAGTCTCCCCCTATCAGTCTCCTCCTATCAGTCTCCTCAGAGAACGCATCACACAGCTGGAGGAGGACACCAGGTACAGTCCACTGTCTCCTCCTTCCAGTCTCCCCCTATCAGTCTCCCCCTATCAGTCTCCCCCTATCAGTCTCCTCCTTCCAGTCTCTCCCTATCAGTCTCCCCCTATCAGTCTCCCCCTATCAGTCTCCCCCTATCAGTCTCCCCCTATCAGTCTCCCCTATCAGTCTCCCCTATCAGTCTCCCCTATCAGTCTCCCCCTATCAGTCTCCCCTATCAGTCTCCTCCTTCCAGTCTCTCCCTATCAGTCTCCCCCTATCAGTCTCCCCCTCCAGTCTCCCCCTATCAGTCTCCTCCTATCAGTCTCCCCCTATCAGTCTCCCCTATCAGTCTCCCCTCCAGTCTCCCCCTATCAGTCTCCTCCTATCAGTCTCCCCCTACCAGTCTCCCCTATCAGTCTCCTCCTATCAGTCTCCTCCTATCAGTCTCTCCCTATCAGTCTCCCCCTATCAGTCTCCCCTATCAGTCTCCTCCTATCAGTCTCCCCCTATCAGTCTCCCCTATCAGTCTCCTCCTATCAGTCTCCTCCTATCAGTCTCCTCCTATCAGTCTCCCCCTATCAGTCTCCCCTATCAGTCTCCTCCTATCAGTCTCCTCCTATCAGTCTCCTCCTATCAGTCTCCCCTATCAGTCTCCCCTATCAGTCTCCTCCTTCCAGTCTCTCCCTATCAGTCTCCCCCTATCAGTCTCCCCCTATCAGTCTCCCCCTATCAGTCTCCCCCTATCAGTCTCCCCCTATCAGTCTCCCCCTATCAGTCTCCCCCTATCAGTCTCCCCCTATCAGTCTCCCCCTATCAGTCTCCCCCTATCAGTCTCCTCCTTCCAGTCTCTCCCTATCAGTCTCCCCCTATCAGTCTCCCCCTCCAGTCTCCCCCTATCAGTCTCCTCCTATCAGTCTCCCCCTATCAGTCTCCCCCTATCAGTCTCCCCCTCCAGTCTCCCCCTATCAGTCTCCCCCTATCAGTCTCCCCCTCCAGTCTCCCCCTATCAGTCTCCTCCTATCAGTCTCCTCCTATCAGTCTCTCCCTATCAGTCTCCCCTATCAGTCTCCCCCTATCAGTCTCCTCCTATCAGTCTCCCCCTATCAGTCTCCCTATCAGTCTCCTCCTATCAGTCTCCTCCTATCAGTCTCCTCCTATCAGTCTCCCCCTATCAGTCTCCCCCTATCAGTCTCCTCCTATCAGTCTCCTCCTATCAGTCTCCTCCTATCAGTCTCCCCCTATCAGTCTCCCCCTATCAGTCTCCCCCTCCAGTCTCCCCCTATCAGTCTCCCCCTATCAGTCTCCCCCTCCAGTCTCCCCCTATCAGTCTCCTCCTATCAGTCTCCTCCTATCAGTCTCTCCCTATCAGTCTCCCCCTATCAGTCTCCCCCTATCAGTCTCCTCCTATCAGTCTCCCCCTATCAGTCTCCCCTATCAGTCTCCTCCTATCAGTCTCCTCCTATCAGTCTCCCCCTATCAGTCTCCCCTATCAGTCTCCTCCTATCAGTCTCCCCCTATCAGTCTCCCCTATCAGTCTCCCCCTATCAGTCTCCTCCTTCCAGTCTCCCCCTATCAGTCTCCTCCTATCAGTCTCCCCCTATCGGTCTCCTCCTATCAGTCTCCTCCTTCCAGTCTCCCCCTATCAGTCTCCCCCTATCAGTCTCCTCCTTCCAGTCTCCCCCTATCAGTCTCCTCCTTCCAGTCTCTCCCTATCAGTCTCCTCCTTCCAGTCTCCTCCTTCCAGTCTCTCCCTATCAGTCTCCCCCTATCAGTCTCCACCTATCAGTCTCCCCCCATCAGTCTCCTCCCTCCAGTCTCCTCCTTCCAGTCTCCCCTTATCAGTCTCCTCTTATCGGTCTCCTCCTTCCAGTCTCCTCCTTTCAGTCTCCTCCTATCGGTCTCCTCCTTCAGTCTCCCCCTCCAGTCTCCCCTTTATCAGTCTCCTCCTTCAAGTCTCTCCCTATCAGTCTCCTCCTTCCAGTCTCCCCCTATCAGTCTCCTCCTTCCAGTCTCCCCCTATCAGTCTCCTCCTTCCAGTCTCCCCCTATCAGTCTCCTCCTTCCAGTCTCCCCCTATCAGTCTCTCCCTATCAGTCTCCCCCTATCAGTCTCCCCCTATCAGTCTCCTCCTTCCAGTCTCCCCCTATCAGTCTCCTCCTTCCAGTCTCTCCCTATCGGTCTCCTCCTTCAGTCTCCCCCTCCAGTCTCCCCTTTATCAGTCTCCTCCTTCCAGTCTCTCCCTATCGGTCTCCTCCTTCCAGTCTCCTCCTTCCAGTCTCTCCCTATCAGTCTCCTCCTTCCAGTCTCTCCCTATCGGTCTCCCCCTGTCAGTCTCCTCCTTCCAGTCTCTCCCTATCAGTCTCCTCCTATCGGTCTCCTCCTTCCAGTCTCTCCCTATCAGTCTCCTCCTATCGGTCTCCTCCTTCAGTCTCCCCTTATCAGTCTCCCCCTCCAGTCTCCTCCTTTCAGTCTCCCCTTATCAGTCTCCCCCTCCAGTCTCCTCCCTCCAGTCTCCCCCTTTCAGTCTCCTCCCTCCAGTCTCCCCCTTTCAGTCTCCCCCTCCAGTCTCCTCCTTTCAGTCTCCCCCTATCAGTCTCCTCCTTCCAGTCTCCCCCTATCAGTCTCCTCCTATCAGTCTCCTCCTTCCAGTCTCCCCCTTTCAGTCTCCCCCTCCAGTCTCCTCCTTCCAGTCTCCCCCTTTCAGTCTCCCCCTCCAGTCTCCTCCTTCCAGTCTCCTCTTTCAGTCTCCCCCTTTCAGTCTCCCCCTCCAGTCTCCCCCTTTCAGTCTCCCCCTCCAGTCTCCCCCTCCAGTCTCCCCCTTCCAGTCTCCCCCTTCCAGTCTCCCCCTCCAGTCTCCTCCCTCCAGTCTCCCCCTATCAGTCTCCCCCTATCAGTCTCCTCCTATCAGTCTCCTCAGAGAACGCATCACACAGCTGGAGGAGGACACCAGGTACAGTCCACTGTCTCCTCCTTCCAGTCTCCCCCTATCAGTCTCCCCCTATCAGTCTCCCCCTATCAGTCTCCCCCTATCAGTCTCCTCCTTCCAGTCTCTCCCTATCAGTCTCCCCCTATCAGTCTCCTCCTATCAGTCTCCCCCTATCAGTCTCCCCCTATCAGTCTCCCCCTCCAGTCTCCCCCTATCAGTCTCCCCTATCAGTCTCCCCCTCCAGTCTCCCCCTATCAGTCTCCTCCTATCAGTCTCCTCCTATCAGTCTCTCCCTATCAGTCTCCCCTATCAGTCTCCCCTATCAGTCTCCTCCTATCAGTCTCCCCTATCAGTCTCCCCCTATCAGTCTCCTCCTATCAGTCTCCTCCTATCAGTCTCCTCCTATCAGTCTCCCCTATCAGTCTCCCTATCAGTCTCCCCCTATCAGTCTCCTCCTTCCAGTCTCCCCCTATCAGTCTCCTCCTTCCAGTCTCCCCCTATCAGTCTCCCCTATCAGTCTCCTCCTTCCAGTCTCCCCCTATCAGTCTCCTCCTTCCAGTCTCTCCCTATCAGTCTCCTCCTTCCAGTCTCCTCCTTCCAGTCTCTCCCTATCAGTCTCCCCCTCCAGTCTCCCCCTATCAGTCTCCACCTATCAGTCTCCCCCCATCAGTCTCCTCCTTCCAGTCTCCTCCTTCCAGTCTCCCCTTATCAGTCTCCTCTTATCGGTCTCCTCCTTCCAGTCTCCTCCTTTCAGTCTCCTCCTATCGGTCTCCTCCTTCAGTCTCCCCCTCCAGTCTCCCCTTTATCAGTCTCCTCCTTCAAGTCTCTCCCTATCAGTCTCCTCCTTCCAGTCTCCCCCTATCAGTCTCCTCCTTCCAGTCTCCCCCTATCAGTCTCCTCCTTCCAGTCTCTCCCTATCAGTCTCCTCCTTCCAGTCTCTCCCTATCGGTCTCCCCCTGTCAGTCTCCTCCTTCCAGTCTCTCCCTATCAGTCTCCTCCTATCGGTCTCCTCCTTCCAGTCTCTCCCTATCAGTCTCCTCCTATCGGTCTCCTCCTTCAGTCTCCCCTTATCAGTCTCCCCCTATCAGTCTCCTCCCTCCAGTCTCCCCCTTTCAGTCTCCTCCCTCCAGTCTCCCCCTTTCAGTCTCCCCCTCCAGTCTCCCCCTTTCAGTCTCCCCCTCCAGTCTCCTCCTTTCAGTCTCCCCCTATCAGTCTCCTCCTTCCAGTCTCCCCCTATCAGTCTCCTCCTTCCAGTCTCCCCCTTTCAGTCTCCCCCTCCAGTCTCCTCCTTTCAGTCTCCCCTTATCAGTCTCCTCCTTCCAGTCTCCCCCTATCAGTCTCCTCCTTCCAGTCTCCCCCTTTCAGTCTCCCCCTCCAGTCTCCTCCTTCCAGTCTCCCCCTTTCAGTCTCCCCCTCCAGTCTCCTCCTTCCAGTCTCCTCTTTCAGTCTCCCCCTTTCAGTCTCCCCCTCCAGTCTCCCCCTTTCAGTCTCCCCCTCCAGTCTCCCCCTCCAGTCTCCCCCTTCCAGTCTCCCCCTTCCAGTCTCCCCCTCCAGTCTCCCCTTCCAGTCTCCCCTTTCGGTCTCCTCCTTCCAGTCTCTCCCTATCAGTCTCCTCCTTCCAGTCTCCCCCTCCAGTCTCTCCCTCCAGTCTCTCCCTCCAGTCTCCCCCTCCAGTCTCCCCCTCCAGTCTCCCCTCCAGTCTCCTCCCTCCAGTCTCCCCCTCCTGTCTCCCCCTCCAGTCTCCCCCTCCAGTCTCCCCCTCCAGTCTCTCCCTCCAGTCTCCCCCTCCAGTCTCTCCCTCCAGTCTCCCCCTCCAGTCTCCCCCTCCAGTCTCCCCTCCAGTCTCTCCCTCCAGTCTCCCCCTCCAGTCTCCCCTCCAGTCTCCCCCTCCAGTCTCCTCCTTCCAGTCTCCCCCTCCAGTCTCCCCCTCCAGTCTCCCCCTCCAGTCTCTCCCTCCAGTCTCCCCCTCCAGTCTCCCCCTCCAGTCTCCTCCCTCCAGTCTCCCCCTCCAGTCTCCCCCTCCAGTCTCCCCCTCCAGTCTCCCCCTCCAGTCTCTCCCTCCAGTCTCCCCCTCCAGTCTCTCCCTCCAGTCTCCCCCTCCAGTCTCCCCCTCCAGTCTCCCCCTCCAGTCTCTCCCTCCAGTCTCCCCCTCCAGTCTCCCCCTCCAGTCTCCCCCTCCAGTCTCCTCCTTCCAGTCTCCCCCTCCAGTCTCCCCCTCCAGTCTCCCCTCCAGTCTCTCCCTCCAGTCTCCCCCTCCAGTCTCCCCCTCCAGTCTCCTCCTTCCAGTCTCCCCCTCCAGTCTCCCCCTCCAGTCTCCCCCTCCAGTCTCCCCCTCCAGTCTCTCCCTCCAGTCTCCCCCTCCAGTCTCTCCCTCCAGTCTCCCCCTCCAGTCTCCCCCTCCAGTCTCCTCCTTCCAGTCTCCCCCTCCAGTCTCCCCCTCCAGTCTCCTCCTTCCAGTCTCTCCCCTGTCTTTCGCTCGTCCCAGGTCCTTCTCAGCCCTAGGGGCTCTGGTCTAAAGTAGTGCACTATATAGGGCTCTGGTCTAAAGTAGTGCCCTATATACGGCTCTGGTCTAAAGTAGTGCACTATATAGGGCTCTGGTCTAAAGTAGTGCACTATATAGGGCTCTGGTCTAAAGTAGTGCCCTATATAGGGCTCTGGTCTAAAGTAGTGCCCTATATAGGGCTCTGGTCTAAAGTAGTGTACTGTATAGATGTCTGGTCTAAAGTAGTGCACTATATAGGGCTCTGGTCTAAAGTAGTGTACTATATAAGTGTCTGGTCTAAAGTAGTGCACTATATAGGGCTCTGGTCTAAAGTAGTGTACTGTATAGATGTCTGGTCTAAAGTAGTGCACTATATAGGGCTCTGGTCTAAAGTAGTGTACTATATAAGTGTCTGGTCTAAAGTAGTGCCCTATATAGGGTAACATTGCTCTTACAAGCTCCTGGTTGTTAATGTATTGAGTCATTGTTTTGAGAGATGGATTTATTACACACTTCTATTGTCCAGTGTCCGTAACGTCACGCCACTCGGTGCAGGTTTGGATGTGATTTGTGTTCTGTGTTGTAACAGTGCCGTTCCAGCAGCACCAGATTTCTGAGGAAATGGAGGGAGTCGTTATTCTGTCCCATTTAGTCAGCGCTAAAGAAAGTCTCAAATTACACCCTATTCCCTATTTAGTTGGTTAGTTGGGGTTTATGTGGATGTTTTGCTTTGTCCGTCCAGATCTCTGAGGAAAGAGAAGACGTCTCTCCAACAGGTGAAGAACAATATGGCCTCCGACCTGGAGCGACTGCTCAACCACCGAGAGGTACGCGCACACACACACACACACACACACACACACACACTGCTCAACCACCGAGAGGTACACACACACACACACTGCTCAACCACCGAGAGGTACGCACACACACACACACACACACACACACACACTGCTCAACCACCGAGAGGTACGCACACACACACACACACACACGCACACACTGCTCAACCACCGAGAGGTACGCACACGCACACACACACACACACACACACACTGCTCAACCACCGAGAGGTACGCACACACACACACACACACACTGCTCAACCACCGAGAGGTACGCACACACACACACACACTGCTCAACCACCGAGAGGTACGCACACACACCCACACACACACACACACACACACACACTGCTCAACCACCGAGAGGTACACACACACACACACTGCTCAACCACCGAGAGGTACGCACACACACACACACACTGCTCAACCACCGAGAGGTACGCGCACACACACACACACACACACACACACACACACACACACACACACACACACACACACACACACACGGAGAGAGATATGCCCAGAGTCCACTCTCTCCTCAGCCACGGAGAGAGATATGCCCAGAGTCCACTCTCTCCTCAGTCACGGAGTCCACTCTCTCCTCAGCCACAGAGAGATATGCCCAGAGTCCACTCTCTCCTCAGCCACAGAGAGAGATATGCCCAGAGTCCACTCTCTCCTCAGCCACGGAGAGAGATATGCCCAGAGTCCACTCTCCTCAGACACGGAGAGAGATATGCCCAGAGTCCACTCTCTCCTCAGCCACGGAGAGAGATATGCCCAGAGTCCACTCTCTCCTCAGCCACGGAGAGAGATATGCCCAGAGTCCACTCTCTCCTCAGCCACGGAGAGAGATATGCCCCAGAGTCCACTCTCTCCTCAGCCACGGAGAGAGATATGCCCAGAGCCCACTCTCCCATTGAATAAAGCCACAGGATGTGTGATATTGCATCATATATATCCGAATGAAAGTAGATGATGTCATGTAGTTGCTAGTCTTTTATGACGGGTGTGCTTTTAATATGGCTGAGCCCAGACTGCATGTCTGCAGGAGGGAGAGACTGAGGGAGGGAGGGAGGGAGGGAGGGAGGGACTGAGGGAGGGAGGGAGGGAGAGACTGAGGGAGGGAGGGAGAGACTGAGGGAGGGAGAGACTGAGGGAGGGAGAGACTGAGGGGGGAGGGAGGGAGGGAGGGAGGGAGAGAGAGGCAGAGGGAGGGAGAGACTGAGGGAGGAGAGAGAGGAGGGAGGGAGGGAGGAGACTGAGGAGGGAGGGAGGGAGAGACTGAGGGAGGGAGAGAGGGAGGGAGAGAGAGACTGAGGGAGGAGAGACAGAGAGGGACTGGGAGGAGAGAGAGACTGAGGGAGGGAGAGACAGAGAGGGAGATAGGGAGGGGAGGGAGGAAGAGAGACTGAGGGAGGAGAGACTGAGGGAGGGAGAGACTGGGGGAGGGAGGGAGAGACAGAGAGACTGAGGGAGGGAGAGAGAGGCAGAGGGAGGGAGAGACTGAGGGGAGGGGAGAGACAGAGGGAGGGAGAGGGGGAGGGAGAGGCAGAGGGGGGGGAGAGGCTGAGGGAGGGAGGAGAGGCAGAGGGGAGGGAGACTGAGGGAGAGACTGAGGGAGAGGCTGAGGGAGGGAGGAGAGGAGAGAGGGGAGAGAGAGGCAGAGGGGGGAGAGGCAGAGGGAGGGAGAGAGGGAGGGAGGACTGAGGAGAGAGCTCTACACTGAGTGAGGCGGAGGGAGGGAGGAGGAGAAAGTGGTTTTGCCGGTCTCTAGGGTGCCTCCCTCTCTCTGTCTCTACTTTCACTGTCACCCTTTTCACCTTTTGTGCGACAGTCACTTCCTGTCTGCACTGATCCCTGTTTCAACAAGCCTCTACACTGTAGTGGTGTAGTACAGTAGAAACCCCACAGCCTCTACACCCTAGAAACCCCACAGACCAACAAGCCTCTACACTGTAGTGGTGTAGTACAGTAGAAACCCCACAGACCAACAAGCCTCTACACTGTAGTGGTGTAGTACAGTAGAAACAGCCCAATAAGCCCCTACACTGTAGTGGTGTAGTCAGTAGAAACCCCACAGCCCAACAAGCCTCTACACTGTAGTGGTGTAGTACAGTAGAAACCCCACAGCCCAACAAGCCTCTACACTGTAGTGGTGTAGTACAGTAGAAACCCCACAGACCAACAAGCCTCTACACTGTAGTGGTGTAGTACAGTAGAAACCCCACAGACCCACAAGCCTCTACACTGTAGTGGTGTAGTACAGTAGAAACCCCACAGACCAACAAGCCTCTACACTGTAGTGGTGTAGTACAGTAGAAACCCCACAGCCCAACAAGCCTCTACACTGTAGTGGTGTAGTACAGTAGGAAACCCCACAGCCCAACAAGCCTCTACACTGTAGTGGTGTAGTACAGTAGAAACCCCACAGCCCAACAAGCCTCTACACTGTAGTGGTGTAGTACAGTAGAAACCCCACAGACCAACAAGCCTCTACACTGTAGTGGTGTAGTACAGTAGAAACCCCACAGCCCAACAAGCCTCTACACTGTAGTGGTGTAGTACAGTAGAAACCCCACAGACCAACAAGCCTCTACACTGTAGTGGTGTAGTACAGTAGAAACCCCACAGCCCAACAAGCCTCTACACTGTAGTGGTGTAGTACAGTAGAAACCCCACAGCCCAACAAGCCTCTACACTGTAGTGGTGTAGTACAGTAGAAACCCCACAGACCAACAAGCCTCTACACTGTAGTGGTGTAGTACAGTAGAAACCCCACAGCCCAACAAGCCTCTACACTGTAGTGGTGTAGTACAGTAGAAACCCCACAGACCAACAAGCCTCTACACTGTAGTGGTGTAGTACAGTAGAAACCCCACAGACTTTATATCTGAAAGGTATTCTACACTCTAGTGGTTGGCGTGGACTAGTAACCTGTTCTTTATATCTGAAAGGTACAGCCCAACAAGGGTAGCCTAGTGGTTAGAGCGTTGGACTAGTAACCTGTTCTTTATATCTGAAAGGTATTGGGGGGCAGGGTAGCCTAGTGGTTAGAGCGTTGGACTAGTAACCTGTTCTTTATATCTGAAAGGTATTGGGGGGGGGCAGGGTAGCCTAGTGGTTAGAGCGTTGGACTAGTAACCTGTTCTTTATATCTGAAAGGTATTGGGGGGCAGGGTAGCCTAGTGGTTAGAGCGTTGGACTAGTAACCTGTTCTTTACTGAAAGTAACCTGTTCTCTTTATATCTGAAAGGTATTGGGGGGGCAGGGTAGTTGGACTAGTGGTGGGGGAGCAGGAGTAGCCTAGTGGTTAGAGCGTTGGACTAGTAACCTGTTCTTTATATCTGAAAGGTATTGGGGGGGGGGGTAGCCTAGTGGTTAGAGCGTTGGACTAGTAACCTGTTCTTTATATCTGAAAGGTATTGGGGGGGGGGGCAGGGTAGCCTAGTGGTTAGAGCGTTGGACTAGTAACCTGTTCTTTATATCTGAAAGGTATTGGGGGGGGGGCAGGGTAGCCTAGTGGTTAGAGCGTTGGACTAGTAACCTGTTCTTTATATCTGAAAGGTATTGGGGGGGCAGGGTAGCCTAGTGGTTAGAGCGTTGGACTAGTAACCTGTTCTTTATATCTGAAAGGTATTGGGGGTAGCCTAGTGGTTAGAGCGTTGGACTAGTAACCTGTTCTTTATATCTGAAAGGTATTGGGGGGGGGCAGGGTAGCCTAGTGGTTAGAGCGTTGGACTAGTAACCTGTTCTTTATATCTGAAAGGTATTGTTCTTTATATCTGAAAGGGGGGGGCAGGGTAGCCTAGTGGTTAGAGCGTTGGACTAGTAACCTGTTCTTTATATCTGAAAGGTATTGGGGGGGGGGCAGGGTAGCCTAGTGGTTAGAGCGTTGGACTAGTAACCTGTTCTTTATATCTGAAAGGTATTGGGGGGGGGGGTAGCCTAGTGGTTAGAGCGTTGGACTAGTAACCTGTTCTTTATATCTGAAAGGTATTGGGGGGGGCAGGGTAGCCTAGTGGTTAGAGCGTTGGACTAGTAACCTGTTCTTTATATCTGAAAGGTATTGGGGGGGGGGCAGGGTAGCCTAGTGGTTAGAGCGTTGGACTAGTAACCTGTTCTTTATATCTGAAAGGTATTGGGGGGGGGGGGCAGGGTAGCCTAGTGGTTAGAGCGTTGGACTAGTAACCTGTTCTTTATATCTGAAAGGTATTGGGGGGGGCAGGGTAGCCTAGTGGTTAGAGCGTTGGACTAGTAACCTGTTCTTTATATCTGAAAGGTATTGGGGGGGGGGCAGGGTAGCCTAGTGGTTAGAGCGTTGGACTAGTAACCTGTTCTTTATATCTGAAAGGTATTGGGGGGGGGGGGCAGGGTAGCCTAGTGGTTAGAGCGTTGGACTAGTAACCTGTTCTTTATATCTGAAAGGTATTGGGGGGGGGGGGCAGGGTAGCCTAGTGGTTAGAGCGTTGGACTAGTAACCTGTTCTTTATATCTGAAAGGTATTGGGGGGGGCAGGGTAGCCTAGTGGTTAGAGCGTTGGACTAGTAACCTGTTCTTTATATCTGAAAGGTATTGGGGGGGGGGTAGCCTAGTGGTTAGAGCGTTGGACTAGTAACCTGTTCTTTATATCTGAAAGGTATTGGGGGGGGGGCAGGGTAGCCTAGTGGTTAGAGCGTTGGACTAGTAACCTGTTCTTTATATCTGAAAGGTATTGGGGGGGCAGGGTAGCCTAGTGGTTAGAGCGTTGGACTAGTAACCTGTTCTTTATATCTGAAAGGTATTGGGGGGGCAGGGTAGCCTAGTGGTTAGAGCGTTGGACTAGTAACCTGTTCTTTATATCTGAAAGGTATTGGGGGGGGCAGGGTAGCCTAGTGGTTAGAGCGTTGGACTAGTAACCTGTTCTTTATATCTGAAAGGTATTTGGGGGTAACCTGTTCTTTATATCTGAAAGGTATTGGGGGGGTAGCCTAGTGGTTAGAGCGTTGGACTAGTAACCTGTTCTTTATATCTGAAAGGTATTGGGGGGGGCAGGGTAGCCTAGTGGTTAGAGCGTTGGACTAGTAACCTGTTCTTTATATCTGAAAGGTATTGGGGGGGTAGCCTAGTGGTTAGAGCGTTGGACTAGTAACCTGTTCTTTATATCTGAAAGGTATTGGGGGGGGGCAGGGTAGCCTAGTGGTTAGAGCGTTGGACTAGTAACCTGTTCTTTATATCTGAAAGGTATTGGGGGGGGCAGGGTAGCCTAGTGGTTAGAGCGTTGGACTAGTAACCTGTTCTTTATATCTGAAAGGTATTGGGGGGGGGGGGCAGGGTAGCCTAGTGGTTAGAGCGTTGGACTAGTAACCTGTTCTTTATATCTGAAAGGTATTGGGGGGGGGCAGGGTAGCCTAGTGGTTAGAGCGTTGGACTAGTAACCTGTTCTTTATATCTGAAAGGGGGGGGGGCAGGGTAGCCTAGTGGTTAGAGCGTTGGACTAGTAACCTGTTCTTTATATCTGAAAGGTATTGGGGGGGCAGGGTAGCCTAGTGGTTAGAGCGTTGGACTAGTAACCTGTTCTTTATATCTGAAAGGTATTGGGGGGCAGGGTAGCCTAGTGGTTAGAGCGTTGGACTAGTAACCTGTTCTTTATATCTGAAAGGTATTGGGGGGGGGGCAGGGTAGCCTAGTGGTTAGAGCGTTGGACTAGTAACCTGTTCTTTATATCTGAAAGGTATTGGGGGGGGCAGGGTAGCCAGTGGTTAGAGCGTTGGACTAGTAACCTGTTCTTTATATCTGAAAGGTATTGGGGGCAGGGTAGCCTAGTGGTTAGAGCGTTGGACTAGTAACCTGTTCTTTATATCTGAAAGGTATTGGGGGGCAGGGTAGCCTAGTGGTTAGAGCGTTGGACTAGTAACCTGTTCTTTATATCTGAAAGGTATTGGGGGGGGGGGCAGGGTAGCCTAGTGGTTAGAGCGTTGGACTAGTAACCTGTTCTTTATATCTGAAAGGTATTGGGGGGGGGGCAGGGTAGCCTAGTGGTTAGAGCGTTGGACTAGTAACCTGTTCTTTATATCTGAAAGGTATTGGGGGGGGGCAGGGTAGCCTAGTGGTTAGAGCGTTGGACTAGTAACCTGTTCTTTATATCTGAAAGGTATTGGGGGGGGGGCAGGGTAGCCTAGTGGTTAGAGTGTTGGACTAGTAACCTGTTCTTTATATCTGAAAGGTATTGGGGGGGGCAGGGTAGCCTAGTGGTTAGAGCGTTGGACTAGTAACCTGTTCTTTATATCTGAAAGGTATTGGGGGGGGGCAGGGTAGCCTAGTGGTTAGAGCGTTGGAATAGTAACCTGTTCTTTATATCTGAAAGGTATTGGGGGGGGTAGCCTAGTGGTTAGAGCGTTGGACTAGTAACCTGTTCTTTATATTGGAAAGGTATTGGGGGGAGCGCCTAGTGGTTGAGGACTAGTAACCTGTTCTTTATTTATTTATTTATTATATTTATATTTATTATATGTATTTTGTTATCAGTGATGTATTTAGTGAGGTTATCAGTGATGTATTTAGTGATGTTATCAGTGATGTATTTAGAGGTTATCAGTGATGTATTTAGTGATGTTATCAGTGATGTATTTAGTGATGTTATCAGTGATGTATTTAGAGATGTTATCAGTGATGTATTTAGTGATGTTATCAGTGATGTATTTAGAGGTTATCAGTGATGTATTTAGTGATGTTATCAGTGATGTAGGTTTAGTGAT
>NW_027008975.1:0-61708 GCF_036934945.1 Oncorhynchus masou masou
CTGGTGGTCCAACACCCTGTTAAGACACGTTATGTTAGTAGTTACCTGTTTACCTGTTCTGGTGGTCCAACACCCTGTTAAGACACTCTATGTTAGTAGTTACCTGTTCTGGTGGTCCAACACCCTGTTAAGACACGTTATGTTGCTGTTTCCTTTCCTACGGTACAGTGCCTTGCGAAAGTATTCGGCCCCCTTGAACTTTGCGACCTTTTGCCACATTTCAGGCTTCAAACATAAAGATATAAAACTGTATTTTTTTGTGAAGAATCAACAACAAGTGGGACACAATCATGAAGTGGAATGACATTTATTGGATATTTCAAACCTTTTTAACGAAACAAAAACTGAAAAACTGGGCGTGCAAAATTATTCAGCCCCCTTAAGTTAATACTTTGTAGCGCCACCTTTTGCTGCGATTACAGCTGTAAGTCGCTTGGGGTATGTCTCTATCAGTTTTGCACATCGAGAGACTGAACATTTTTCCCATTCCTCTTTGCAAAACAGCTCGAACTCAGTGAGGTTGGATGGAGAGCATTTGTGAACAGCAGTTTTCAGTTCTTTCCACAGATTCTCGATTGATTCAGGTCTGGACTTTGGCCATTCTAACACCTGGATATGTTTATTTTTGAACCATTCCATTGTAGATTTTGCTTTATGTTTTGGATTATTGTCTTTGTTGGAAGACAAATCTCCGTCCCAGTCTCAGGTCTTTTGCAGACTCCATCAGGTTTTCTTCCAGAATGGTCCTGTATTTGGCTCCATCCATCTTCCCATCAATTTGAACCATCTTCCCCGTCCCTGCTGAAGAAAAGCAGGCCCAAACCATGATGCTGCCACCACCATGTTTGACAGTGGGTATGGTGTGTTCAGGGTGATTAGCTGTGCTGCTTTTACGCCAAACATAACATTTTGCATTGTTGCCAAAAAGTTCCACTTTGGTTTCATCTGACCAGAGCACCTTCTTCCACATGTTTGGTGTGTCTCCCAGGTGGCTTGTGGCAACTTTAAAACGACACTTTTATGGATATATTTAAGAAATGGCTTTCTTCTTGCCACTCTTCCATAAAGGCCAGATTTGTGCAATATATGACTGATTGTTGTCCTATGGACAGAGTCTCCCACCTCAGCTGTAGATCTCTGCAGTTCATCCAGAGTGATCATGGGCCTCTTGGCTGCATCTCTGATCAGTCTTCCTTGTATGAGCTGAAAGTTTAGAGGGACGGCCAGGTCTTGGTAGATTTGCAGTGGTCTGATACTCCTTCCATTTCAATATTATAGCTTGCACAGTGCTCCTTTTGGATGTTTAAAGCTTGGGAAATCTTTTTGTATCCAAATCCGGCTTTAAACTTCTTCACAACAGTATCTCGGACCTGCCTGGTGTGTTCCTTGTTCTTCATGATGCTCTCTGCGCTTTTAACGGACCTCTGAGACTATCACAGTGCAGGTGCATTTATACGGAGACTTGATTACACAGGTGGATTGTATTTATCATCATTAGTCATTTAGGTCAACATTGGATCATTCAGAGATCCTCTGAACTTCTGGAGAGAGTTTGCTGCACTGAAAGTAAAGGGGCTGAATAATTTTGCACGCCCAATTTTTCAGTTTTTGATTTGTTAAAAAAGTTTGAAATATCCAATAAATGTCGTTCCACTTCATGATTGTGTCCCACTTGTTGTTGATTCTTCACAAAAAAATACAGTTTTATATCTTTATGTTTGAAGCCTGAAATGTGGCAAAAGGGCGCAAAGTTCAAGGGGGTCGAATACTTTCGCAAGTATATTCTGGTTCGTCAACTCTGGGTCATATGAAGGGCAACACAGGTGCTGCCTTCATGTATACTGTAAATACCGTACTAATTGGCCAGGCCCTCTGGTGGATAAGCTGCAGGCCTGTTCGCTATTAGACTCTTAACGTGGATTAAATGTTTTAGTCTATTTGATAAAGCCTGCCTGGGATAAATGGACTGAGCTCTATTAATCAAATCAGTAAGTGGTCTTTGGATCTCACAGGATATGTGGGATTTATGTGTCTCTCTCTCTGTTCCTGTTAGAGTATGATGGAGGATGATCCAGGGTCAGAGAGAGAGACAGACAGAGAGAGAGAGAGAGAGAGAGGTAGAGAGAGGGAGACAGGTAGAGAGAGGGAGACAGGTAGAGTGAGGGAGACAGGTAGAGAGAGGGAGACCGGTAGAGAGAGGGAGACAGGCATAGAGAGAGAGACAGGTAGTGATAGAGAGACAGGCAGAGAGAGGGAGACAGGTAGAGAGAGACAGGTAGAGAGAGAGAGACAGGTAGAGAGAGAGAGACAGGTAGAGATAGAGAGACAGGTAGTGATAGAGAGACAGGTAGAGAGAGACAGGTAGTGATAGAGAGACAGGTAGAGAGAGAGAGAGAGGTAGTGATAGAGAGACAGGTAGAGAGAGGAAGACAGGTAGAGAGATGAGAGACAGGTAGAGAGAGAGAGACAGGTAGAGAGAGAGACAGGTAGAGAGAGAGACAGGTAGAGCTAGAGAGACAGGTAGAGATATAGAGACAGGTAGTGATAGAGAGACAGCTCATACAGATACGCATACCTTTCCATACAGATACTCATACCATTCCATTCCATACAGATACTCATACCATTCCATAAAGATACTCATACCATTCCATTCCATACAGATACTCATACCATTCCATTCCATACAGATACTCATCCATTCCATACAGATACTCATCCATTCCATACAGATACTCATACCATTCCATTCCATTCCATACAGATACTCATACCATTCCATACAGATACTCATACCATTCCATTCCATACAGATACTCATACCATTCCATACAGATCATACCATTATTCCATACATTCCATTCCATACAGATACTCATACCATTCCATTCCATACAGATACTCATACCATTCCATTCCATACAGATACTCATACCATTCCATTCCATACAGATACTCATACCATCCCATTCCATACAGATACTCATACCATTCCATTCCATACAGATACTCATACCATTCCATACAGATACTCATACCATTCCATACAGATACTCATACCATACCATTTCATACAGATACAAATACCATTTTCTGAGTAAGTGAATGATTCAATAGTCAACGCTCATCTGCTTCAAATTCAGTTGTCATCCTGTTCATATGCGACAGCCAACTCTGTCTCCACCGACGTAGAAAACATAATAGATTTGGCCACGAGACAGCAGCTCAACCAGGCCATGCTGCCATACAAACAGACCATTCCATTCGGGGCAGAAATAGCTGCTTTGAAAATCTCCCAGAGCTGTGGTTTAGTTTGGAGTGGTCCATTCCCTCCCAAACAGAATGATCATGGGCCCATTCCACAAATCATCTCAGAGTAAGAGAGGTGGTCATAGGATCAGGTCAGACCCCCCCCCCCTGTCTATATAATGGTATCTATTGTTATATTAAAAAAAAACTCATACCATTCCATTAGATCAGGTCCCCCACCCCTACAGTCTCATATAAGAGTCATTGTTATATAAAAAAACCATAACCATTCCATTAGATCAGCTCCCCATTCCATTCCATACAGATATTGTTACCATTCCATTCCCTAAGATACTCATACCATTATCAGCATACCCATACCATTCATATAAGAGTAGCTCCCCACCCCTTCCATATAAGATCGTTGTTATATAAAAAAAAACCCTAAACTGGTCTTTCCATTCCCAGATACTCATATAAGAGTCCATACAGATACTCATACCATTCCATCAGATACTCATACCCATTCCATATAAGAGTCATACCATTCCATTCCATACAGATACTCATACCATTCCACCCCCATACCTGATTCATATACAGATAGCACCCCCACCATTCCATACAGATATATAAAAACCATACCATTTCATTAGATCAAATCCCACCCTTCCATATAAGAGTCAATGATTAATAAAAACCCTAAACTGATCTAATTCAGCTTGTCCTCCTCTGTTTGAATACCAAGAAGCTGTCTCCACCAGCGTAGCAAACATAATAGATTTCACTATTATAGTGCACTCCTTGGCCTCTATGGACCTTGGTTAAACAGAGTGCACTTCGTAGGGAAATAGGGCCATTTGGGAAGCTCCCAGAGCTTGGTTTTTTAGAGGAGATCACTCCTCCCAAACATCACGTGGAGGCTATATACAGGGATATCATACAGAGTAAGAGTGGAGGCTATATCAGGTCCCCCCCCACCCTGTCAGAGTCAATGTGGAGGCTATATTAAAAACACTAAACAGAGTCAATGTGGAGGCTATACCCCCAGGGGTCCGGTATAAGAGTCATTGCTATATACAGGGGGTACCTAAACAGAGTCGATGTGGACCCCCATATACAGGGGTTAATACAGAGTCAATGTGGAGGTTATATAAAAACCCTAAAGTCATATAAGGTGGGTCTATATACAGGGGGTCCGGTACAGAGTCATTGTTATATAAAAACCATAATCTGATCTTAGATCAGGTCCCCACCCCGGTCCAGAGTCAATGTCAGGCTATATAAAAACCATAAACTGATCTTAGATCAGGCTACTACCAGGGGTACCATACAGAGTCAATGTGTTATATAAGGGGGAACCCTAAAGTCAATGTGGATCTTATATCAGGGGTCAATCCTCTATATACAGGGGGTACCGGACCAGTTAGACAATGTGGTGAATACCCCCCTTTCACTATTATAGTGCAGGGGGTTACAAAGTGGAGGCTATTTACAGGGGGATCACCGGGTACAGAGTCAATGTGGAGGCTATATACAGGGGGTACCGGTACAGAGTCAATGTGGAGGCTATATACAGGGGGTACCGGTACAGAGTCAATGTGGAGGCTATATACAGGGGATACCAGTACAGAGTCAATGTGGAGGCTATATACAGGGGTACCGGTACAGAGTCAATGTGGAGGCTATATACAGGGGGAACCGGTGCACAGAGTCAATGTGGAGGCTATATACAGGGGTTACTAGCACAGAGTCAATGTGTGGGTGCAACGGGTTAGTTGAGGGGTTATGTACAGTCAATGTGGAGGCTATTAAAGTGACTAGGGCACAGATGACAGAGTCAATGTGGAGGCTGCAAATAGTTTGACAGGGGTTACCGGTACAAGTCAAATCTATAGAATAGGCTAGAATATACAGGATATGTAGAACATATAGAAAATGTGGAGACTTTGATATACAGTAGAACCTTAAAAGAGTATAATGTTTAGGCTATATAATATTTTAGAATATGTAGAATGTGGAGGCTATGTAAAGGGGTAGAATACAGAGTCAATGTGGAGGCTATATGGAATATGTGGAACCGATACAGATATGTGGATAGAATATAGGGGGTACCGATACAGAGTATGTGGAGGCTAATATATAGAGTACCGGTATGTAGAAGTCATAGAATGTTTAGAAAAATGTAGAATGTGTAGAACAGAGTCAATGTGGAGGCTTTAGAATATTTAGAATGTGTAGTATATGGAGGCTATATAGAGTATGTGGGATACAGAATACAGAGTCAATGTGGAGGCTATATACAGGGTGTAGAACCGGTACAGAGTCAATGTGGAGGCTATATACAGGGGTAGTAGAATGTATAGAACATTTAGAATATTTAGAATGTGGAGGAATATACAGGGTACGGATATGCAGAGTCATAGAATATTTGGAGGCATATAGAAGGGGTATGTAGAATACAGAGTCAATGTGGAGGCTATATGTAGGGGGTACCGGTACAGAGTCAATGTGGAATATGTAGAATATATAGAGTATGTGGGATATGTAGAAGTCAATATTTAGAACATTTAGAATGTACATATGTCAATGTGGAGGCTATATAGAATGTTTAGAATGTGTAGAATAGTAGAATATATAGAGTATGTGGGAAATGCAGGCTATAGAATATTTAGAACAAGAGTGTGTAGAATATGTAGAATGTATAGAATATTTAGAGTATGTGGAGGATATGTAGAATGTATAGAACAGAGTCATATTTAGAATGTGCTAGAATATGTAGAATATATAGAGTATGTGGATATGCAGAATTCAGGGGGTACCGGTACAGAGAATGTGTAGAATAGGAATATATATAATATATAGAGTGTGGGATATGCAGAATGTATAGAATATTTAGAATATTTAGAATCTATAGAATATGTAGAATATATAGGATATGTAGAATTCATAGAAAATTTAGAACATTTAGAATGTGTAGAATATTTAAAATATATATAATGTTTAGAATGTGTAGAATATATATAATATATAGAGTATGTGGGAAATGCAGAATTCATAGAATATTTAGAAAATTTAGAATGTGTAGAATATGTAGAATACATATAATATTTAGAATGTGTAGCAGAATTCATAGAATATTTAGAAAATTTAGAATATGTATAATATGTAGAATGTTAGAATATTTAGAGTATGTGTAGGATATGTAGAATATATAGAATATTTAGAGTATTTAGAATGGTAGAATATGTAGAATTCATAGAATATTTAGAATATTTAGAATTCATAGAATATTTAGAACATTTAGAATGTGTAGAATATGTAGAATACATAGAATATATAGTATATTTAGAATATTTAGAATGTGTAGAATATGTAGAATATTTAGAATATATAGACTCTGTAGAATCTGTAGAATCTATAGAACATGTAGAATCTATGGAATATGTAGAATCTATTAAATATATAGAATATATAGAAAATGTAGAATCTATAGAATATGTAGAACATTTACAATGTGTTAAATATATATAATATGTAGAATTTTAAGAATGTGTAGAATCTGTAGAATATACAGAAAATTTAGAATCTGTTGAATATGTAGAATATATAAAATATTTAGAATCTATAGAAAATGTAGAATCTATATAATTTGCAGACTACATAGAATATGTAGAAGTGTCTTGGTAAGGCAGTAACTTGGTAGGGCAGTAACTTTGTAGGGCAGTGTCTTGGTAGTGCAGTGTATTGGTAGGGCAGTGTCTTGGTAGGGCAGTAACTTGGTAGAGCAGTGTCTTTGTTTGGCAGTAACTTGGTAGGGCAGTGTCTTGATAGAGCATTATCTTGGTAGGGCAGTGTCTTTTGGCAAAGCATTATCTTGGTAGGTAGTGTCACACACACACACAATTTAATAAATAGTATATACTGTACACACACACACACAAAGAATGTGTGTGTCTATGTGAATAGTCTCTAAGGTGCAGATGAACAGCAGGTCTGAGCCAGTAGACAGCTGGGGTTATCTGTTCAGCATTCTGATGGTCTGCTGGTAGAAGCTGTCTCGGAGCCTGTTGGTCCGAGACGCAACACTCCTATCCTGTTTGCCAGATGGTAACGGAGTGAACAGTCCGTAGCTCGGTTGACTGGAGTCCTCGACGATCTTCCGGGCCTTTAATTAATTTACCTTTATTTTACTAGACAAGTCAGTTAAGAACAAATTCTTATTTTCAATGACGGCCTAGGGTTAACTGCCTGTTCAGGGGCAGAACGACAGATTTGTACCTTGTCAGCTCGGGGATTGTGCAACCTTTCGGTGACTAGTCCAACTCTCTAACCACTCGGACCCTGCCTTCCTGAGACGCGTGGTGTAAAATGTCCTGTGGGGCAGGGAGCTCACTCACAGTGATGTACTGGGCCGTCCGTACCACCCTCTTGTGGTTGAGGCCGGTGCAGTTGCCGTACCAGGCGGTGATGCAGCCAGACCAGATGCTCTCAATGGTGCATCTATAGACGTTCTTGAGGATCTGAGGGTCAAGACACATCTCTTCAGGCGCTGTGATGTGTCTGTCCTCTTGAAGCTATTGACCCTCTCCTCTGCAGCCACGCAATGTGGATGGGGGCCGTGCACCCCCCTGTTTCCTGCAGGCCACTATCAGCTCCTTGGTCTTGCTGACGTTGAGGGAGAGGTTGTTGTCCCGACAACACACTGCCAGGTCTCTGACCTCCTCCTTGTCGTCACTGATCAGACCTACCACTGTTGGGTTGTCCACAAACGATGATGGAGTCGTGTTTTACCACGTAGTCGTGGGTGAACAGTGTGTGTGTGTGTGTGTGTGTGTGTGTGTGTGTGTGTGTGTGTGTGTGTGTGTGTGTGTGTGTGTGTGTGTGTGTGTGTGTGTGTGTGTGTGTGTGTGTGTGTGTGTGTGTGTGTGTGTGTGTGTGTGTGTGTGTGTGTGTGTTGATTGGTGTGTCTCTCATTCCAGCATCTCAGCAGTCTCTTCTTCTACCTCTTTTTATTGGTCAGCCCTGATAATGGTTCCACAGTACTAACCAATCAGAATGCCATCCCATTGGACTGGAGACCAGAGTACTAACCATGTGGTTTAGTTCCTTCACAGTACTAGCCATGTGGTTTAGATCCTTCACAGTACTAACCATGTGGTTTAGTTCCTTCACAGTACTAACCATGTGGTTTAGTTCCTTCACAGTACTAACCATGTGGTTTAGTTCCTTCACAGTACTAACCATGTGGTTTAGATCCTTCACAGTACTAACCATGTGGTTTAGATCCTTCACAGTACTAACCATGTGGTTTAGTTCCTTCACAGTATTAACCAAGTGGTTTAGTTCCTTCACAGTACTAGCCATGTGGTTTAGTTCCTTCACAGTACTAACCAAGTGGTTTAGTTCCTTCACAGTACTAACCATGTGGTTTAGTTCCTTCACAGTACTAACCATGTGGTTTAGTTCCTTCACAGTACTAACCATGTGGTTTAGATCCTTCACAGTACTAACCATGTGGTTTAGTTCCTTCACAGTACTAACCATGTGGTTTGTTCCTTCACAGTACTAACCATGTGGTTTAGTTCCTTCACAGTACTAGCCATGTGGTTTCGTTCCTTCACAGTACTAACCATGTGGTTTAGTTCCTTCACAGTACTAACCAAGTGGTTTAGATCCTTCACAGTACTAACCATGTGGTTTAGATCCTTCACAGTACTAACCATGTGGTTTAGTTCCTTCACAGTACTAACCATGTGGTTTAGTTCCTTCACAGTACTAACCATGTGGTTTAGTTCCTTCACAGTACTAACCATGTGGTTTACATCCTTCACAGTACTAACCATGTGGTTTAGTTCCTTCACAGTACTAACCATGTGGTTTACATCCTTCACAGTACTAACCATGTGGTTTAGATCCTTCACAGTACTAACCATGTGGTTTAGTTCCTTCACAGTACTAACCATGTGGTTTAGTTCCTTCACAGTACTAACCATGTGGTTTGTTCCTTCACAGTACTAACCATGTGGTTTAGTTCATTCACAGTACTAGCCATGTGGTTTAGTTCCTTCACAGTACTAACCATGTGGTTTAGTTCCTTCACAGTACTAACCATGTGGTTTAGTTCCTTCACAGTACTAACCATGTGGTTTAGTTCCTTCACAGTACTAACCATGTGGTTTAGTTCCTTCACAGTACTAACCATGTGGTTTAGATCCTTCACAGTACTAACCATGTGGTTTACATCCTTCACAGTACTAACCATGTGGTTTAGTTCCTTCACAGTACTAACCAAGTGGTTTAGATCCTTCACAGTACTAACCATGTGGTTTAGTTCCTTCACAGTACTAACCAAGTGGTTTAGTTCCTTCACAGTACTAACCATGTGGTTTAGTTCCTTCACAGTACTAACCATGTGGTTTAGTTCCTTCACAGTACTAACCATGTGGTTTAGTTCCTTCACAGTACTAACCTTGTGGTTTAGTTCCTTCACAGTACTAACCATGTGGTTTAGTTCCTTCACAGTACTAACCATGTGGTTTAGATCCTTCACAGTACTAACCATGTGGTTTTGTTCCTTCACAGTACTAACCATGTGGTTTAGTTCCTTCACAGTACTAACCATGTGGTTTAGTTCCTTCACAGTACTAGACATGTGGTTTAGTTCCTTCACAGTACTAACCATGTGGTTTAGTTCCTTCACAGTACTAGCCATGTGGTTTCGTTCCTTCACAGTACTAACCATGTGGTTTAGTTCCTTCACAGTACTAACCAAGTGGTTTAGATCCTTCACAGTACTAGCCATGTGGTTTAGTTCCTTCACAGTACTAACCATGTGGTTTAGTTCCTTCACAGTACTAACCATGTGGTTTAGATCCTTCACAGTACTAACCATGTGGTTTAGTTCCTTCACAGTACTAACCATGTGGTTTAGTTCCTTCACAGTACTAACCATGTGGTTTAGTTCCTTCACAGTACTAACCATGTGGTTTACATCCTTCACAGTACTAACCATGTGGTTTAGTTCCTTCACAGTACTAACCATGTGGTTTACATCCTTCACAGTACTAACCATGTGGTTTAGATCCTTCACAGTACTAACCATGTGGTTTAGTTCCTTCACAGTACTAACCATGTGGTTTAGTTCCTTCACAGTACTAACCATGTGGTTTGTTCCTTCACAGTACTAACCATGTGGTTTAGTTCATTCACAGTACTAGCCATGTGGTTTAGTTCCTTCACAGTACTAACCATGTGGTTTAGTTCCTTCACAGTACTAACCATGTGGTTTAGTTCCTTCACAGTACTAACCATGTGGTTTAGTTCCTTCACAGTACTAACCATGTGGTTTAGTTCCTTCACAGTACTAACCATGTGGTTTAGTCACAGTACTAACCATGGAGTTCCTTCACAGTACTAACCATGTGGTTTAGTTCCTTCACAGTACTAACCAAGTGGTTTAGATCCTTCACATATTAACCATGTGGTTTAGATCCTTCACAGTACTAACCAATGGTTTAGTTCCTTCACATAACCATGTGGTTTAGTTCCTTCACAGTACTAACCATGTGGTTTAGTTCCTTCACAGTACTAACATTTAGTTCCTTCACAGTACTAACCTTGTGGTTTAGTTCCATCACAGTACTAACCATGTGGTTTAGTTCTCACACAGTACTACCCATTTGTTTTAGATCCTTCACAGTACTAACCATGTGGTTTAGTTCCTTCACAGTACTAACCATGTGGTTTAGTTCCTTCACCCTTTGGTTTAGTTCCTTCACAGTACTAGACATGTGGTTTAGTTCCTTCACAGTACTAACCATGTGGTTTAGATCCTTCACAGTACTAACCATGTGGTTTAGTTCCTTCACAGTACTAACCATGTGGGTACTAACCAAGTGGCAGTTCCTTCACAGTACTAGCCATGTGGTTTCGTTCCTTCACAGTACTAACCATGTGGTTTGTTCCTTCAGAATGCCCTCCAATGGGACAGAGACCCTTGAAGATTGATGACTTTCAGCTCCATGCCTCCACGATGAGAGTTACGGGCTGGGAGCACACAGAGGACTCAACATACAGGTAGGTCAGGAATAGAGAGTGTCATGGGAGAGAGAAGTTTGTAAAGAATAGAGGTTCATTGAACTGTTTGGCTCGGGTGGTAAGAGCATGGTGGTTGGTTTATATTTCCACAGAGATCACATATGGATGTGGACTCGGTTAAACGCTTTGCAACACCTACCGTCAAAGAGTTTTCTTCTTAATTTAAAAAAAACTATTTTCTACATTGTAGAATAATAGTGAGGACATCAAAATATGAATGGATATGGAGTCACATATGGAGTCACATATGGAGTCACATATGGAATCACGTATGGAGTCACATATGGAGTATGGAGAATCACATATGGAATCACATATGGAGTCACATATGGAATCACATATGGAGTCACATATGGAATCACATATGGAGTCACATATGGAGTCACATATGGAATCACATATGGAGTCACAGATGGAATCACATATGGAATCACATATGGAGTCACATATGGAGTCACATATGGAATCACATATGTAGTCACGTATGGAGTCACATATGGAGTCACATATGGAATCACATATGGAGTCACAGATGGAATCACATATGGAATCATATGGAATCACATATGGAATCAATATGGAGTCACATATGGAGTCACATATGGAATCACGTATGGAGTCACATATGGAGTCACATATGGAGTCATATGGAGTCATGTATGGAGTCATGTAGTAACCAAAAAGTGTTAATCAAATTCTATTTTATATTTGAGATTCTTCAAAGTTGCCACCCTTTGCCTTGAGGACAGATTTACACTCTCGTGGCGATAACCAGCTTCACCTGGAATGAACAGTTAAAGGTCATGGGTACCAAATGCAGCTTTAGTTTAATAGGATGCTGGTTGACCTACTTGAGTTAGTTACTATAATGCCTGTTTTGAATGCCTTGGTTCATTGACTCTTACCAAATACAGTGAGCAGCTGGAAGAGCTGAGGATCAGGATAGGCAAACTGCATCAAAGAGTTCTACGATTTTTAAAAGATGATCATGAACCCTTAGAAAGAAAAGAGCTATGGGGTGACAGGTAACCTGGTGGTTAGAGGTTAACTAACCGAAATGTTGGTGGATCATCTCAGAGCTGACAAGGTAAAAAAAATACAGTTCTGCGTCGTGGGTGAACAGGCAGTTAACCCACTGGGGTTCCCTAGGCTGTCATTGGAAAATAAGAATTTGTTCTAAAATGACAGCCTTGTTAAATCGGATTATAAAAGGAGCTTTCTAGAACCTAAAATGGATTCAAATTCTGCTGTCACCATAGGAGAACCCTTAGAATAATCCTTGTTGGTTTCAGTCTACATGGGCTCCATGTAGAACCAAAAGGCTTCTACTTGGAACCTAATGTTTCTCCTATGGGGACAGTTGAATAATCCTTGTTGGTTCCAGGTAGAAATTTTGGGCTCCATGTAGAACACAGAGGGTTCTGAAAGGCTTCTACTTGGAACCTAATGTTTCTCCTATGGGACAGTTGAATAATCCTTGTTGGTTCCAGGTAGAACCCTTTGGGCTCCATGTAGAACACAGAGGGTTTGAAAGGCTTCTACTTGGAACCTAACGTTTCTGTTATGGGGACAGTTGAATAATCATTTTGTTGGTTCCAGGTAGAACCCTTTTGGGCTCCATGTAGAACACAGAGGGTTCAAGGCTTCTACTTGGAACCTAAGTTTCTGTTATGGGGACAGTTGAATAATCATTTTGGCACCCTTTTTTAATAAAGTGTAGTTTATTCATAGATGTCAACAACTCGTTTTGGGCAACCCTGTGATTGAAAGATATCAACGCCAATAAAATCAAACATGACTCGTCACAGTTCTACATTGGTGGGCGGCTATTAAACTGCCGGTCGATCCAACTTATTTCAGTGTATATGGCTGCCATTAAACTGGGGGTCCATTATTATATGACTGCCATTAAACTGGGGTCCATTATTATATGACTACCATTAAACTGGGGGTACATTATTATATGACTGCCATTAAACTGGGGGTCCATTATTATATGACTACCATTAAACTGGGGGTCCATTATTATATGACTCCCATTAAACTGGGGGTCCATTATTATATGACTACCATTAAACTGGGGTCCATTATTATCTGACTACCATTAAACTGGGGGTCCATTATTATATTGCCATTAAACTGGGGGTCCATTATTATATGACTTCCATTAAACTGGGGGTCCATTATTATATGGCTGCCATTAAACTGGGGGTCCATTATTATCTGACTAACATTAAACTGGGGGTCCATTGTTATATGGCTGCCATTAAACTGGGGGTCCATTACTAAATGGCTGCCATTAAACTGGGGGTCCATTATTACAGTTATTATCCCCAAACCTCATAAAGTGGACAGAAAGGTCTAAATGGGATCCTTGAAACACCCCAACTCTGACATCACCCTACTTAATTTGAAAATGTAAACGCTTAAGTAATGGTTAAGGTAAGGGTTAGTGTTTAAGGGTAGAGATGTTCCCGAGGATTCCAGATAGCACTAACCTAAAGTGAACTGGTATCTGGGAGAAGAGGTATTTCCTGTCAGGAAATGAAGAGGAGGAGTGCGGTTCAGTCTCCCTCATCATCATCATCTGGGTTTTGTATTGTCCTTAGATCAGAAACTGTAGTACACCCATAATGACCCATAATGACTTCCACACACACACTTCCAGACAAACAAACCCTTTGTCATTGTGTGTTTATAGCTGTGTGGTAACATAGTGTGTTGCATTTGGGGATTGTGCAGGATAATGTCTCCAATCTGGAGAGAGAGAGAGACAAAGAGAGAGAGAGAAAGTGTGCAATTACAGCAGCAAGATTTATGACCTGTTGCCACAAGAAAATTACAACCAGTGAAGAACAAACACCATTGTAAATACAACCCATATTTATGCTTATTTATTTTCCCTTTTGTACTTTAACTATTTGCATACCTTTAGAACGCTGTATATAAACAAAATATGACATTTGAAATGTACATTATTTTGGAACTTTGGTGAGTGTAATGTTTACTGTTACTTTTTATTGTTTATTACACTTTTGTTTATTATCTATTTCACTTGCTTTGGTATTGTAAACATATGTTTCTCATGCTAATAAAGACCCTTAAATTGAAATTAAATTGAAATGAGAGAGATTGAAAGAGAGAGAGAGAGGCTTCAATGTTTCAGTAGGTACACCTATAGTACTGTAGACTACTTTATCACTGACCTCAACCCAGAGTCTCTCAGAGCGTTCACAGTCAGCCCACTGACACCCCTATCAGACCACAGCAAAATCACAGTCTACTTGAACAGAGCGATACTCAACCATGAGGCATCAAAGCCAAAGGAACTGAATAATATTAAGAAACTGAAGGAAAATAGTGTGGAAGTCTACCAAAAACAGTTAGGCAACAACAAATTAAACCCCTTCTAGACAATTTCCTGGACAAAAGGTTTCATTGTAATAGTAAAGTTGTAAACTTGGCAGTAGAACATCTAAACAGACAATTTCCTGGACGAAAGGTTTCACTGTAATAGTGAAGTTGGAAACTTGGCAGTAGAAAACCTCAACAGTATATTTCATCTGTCAGCTTCCCTATAAATCAACACATGTAAATCAGACAACCTAAGACAAATAACCACAATGACAAAATTATTTGATGAAGAATGCAAAAACCTAAGAAAGAAATTGAGAAACCCATCCAACCAAAAACATGAGACCCAGAAAACCTGAGTCTACTCCTTCACTATGGTGGATCAATAAATTAATACAGAAATACACTACGGAAAAAGAAGGAACAGCACGTCAGAAATCAGCTCAATGCAACTGAAGAATCCATAGAATCTAAACACTTCTGGTGAAAATTGGAAAACTTTAAACAAACAACAACACAAAGGGTTATCTTTCCAAAACGGAGATGTGTGGAGGATAAACCACTTCTCCAATCTTTTTGGCTCTATAAAAAAGAACAAACAGCAAAAACATATACATGATTAAATACAAATCTTAGATTCAACTATTAAAGACGACCAGAACCCACTGGATTCTCCAATAACATTGAATGAACTTCAGGAGAAAATGCAAATCTTAGAATCAACTATTAAAGACGACCAGAACCCACTGGATTCTCTAATTACATTGAATGAAGTACAGAACAAAATACAAACCCTCCAACCCAGAAAGACTTGTGGGGTGGATGGTATCCTAAATTAAATGACTATACAGACCACAAATTCCAATTGGCTATACTAAAACTCTTTAACATCATCCTTAGCTCTGGCATCTTCCCCAATATTTGGAACCAAGGACTGATCACCCCAATCCACAAAAATGGAGACAAATTTGACCCCAATAACTACCGTGGAAATGCGTCAACAGTAACCTTGGAAAATCCTCTGCATTATCATTAACAGCAGACTCGTACCATTTCCCATCGAAGACGATGTACTGAGCAAATGTCAAATTTTTAACCAAATTATCGTATGACAGACCACATTTTCAACTTGCACACCCTAAATGACAGACAAACAAACAAACCAAAACCAAGGCAAAGTGTTCTCATGCTTTGTGGATTTCAAAAAAGCCTTAGACTCAAATTGGCATGAGGGTTTGCTATACAAATGGATGGAAAGTGGTTTTGGAAAAACATACAACATTGTAAAATCCATGTACACAAACAAGTGTGCGGTTAAAATTGGCAAAAAACACAAACATTTCTTTCCACGGGGTCATGGGGTGAGACAGGGATGCAGCTAAAGCCCCACCCTCTTCAACATATGTATCAACAAATAGGAGAAGCGTCTGCAGCACCCGGTCTCACCCTACTAGAATCAGTCAAATGTCCACTGTGTTTTTACATTTTTTTACATTTATTTCCCCTTTGTTTAACCAGGTGGCCAGTTGAGAACAAGTTCTCATTTACAACTGTGACCTGGCCAAGATAAAGCAAAGCAGTGTGACACAAACAACAGAGTTACACGTGGAGTAAAACAAACATACAGTCAATAATACAATAGAAAAAGTCTATATACAGTGTGTGAAAATGAGGTAAGATTAAGGACAAGGCAATAAATAGGCCATAGTGGTGAAATAATTACAATACAGCAATAAAACACTGGAAAGGTAGATGTGCAGAAGATGAGTGTGCAAGTAGAGATACTGGGGTGCAAAGGAGCAAAATAAATCAAATAACAGTGTGGGGATGAGGTAGTTGGATGGGCTATTTACAGATGGGCTGTGTACTATGTAAGGGAATACCCCCCTGAAATGGACAAAAATGAATGGGAAACCATTGGCATAGTACAAACCATGTACACGATGGACAATACCACCCAAATCGGCGTTGATTCATGCAAAATGTTTTGCAAATGGCATATGGCAATTGCCAGTTGTAACACTTCAAAAATCCAACAGGTGGTGTGTGCGCTCCACCGTGGTTTTTCATATAGGAAATGGACCCCAAGTCAACATCCAAAGGCCAAATTTTGAAAAAATTATACTTTTGTCCAATTTTATTATCATAATTTTGTATTTTTTTTACTTGCGCATTATTGCATATGTTTTCTCCATTTGCAATATGATTTCATAGGAAGTCAGAAGTCAAAAGTCAATAATTGCAAAATTTCATAAAAAACTTCACACACCCCTAAAAAAGTGCTTTCTGGACCGTTTTTCGAAATTCTTTAGAATTTTGTGTCAATTACACACGTATAAGAACTGTATCAACATACTTCAGTCATATTTTATTATCACAATTATTATTATTTTTACTTGTGCATAAGGCATATGTTTTGTGGGGGCCAAATGTCATAAGAAATTTGACATGCTGAAAAATCCTGCAGAAATGCAAAATTGACTGGCCTGATGAACTCGGGATGGCCGGGCAGTGATTGTTGTTCCTTTCAATCACTCGTGGTGTTGATTTCATCATGTCCATTTGTTTATGTTTTCTCACTTTTGCAAAGTCACTGTGCATTTGCAATATGGTTAACTGGGCATTCACCATCACGAATTTGTCATGCTATAAAAATCGTTCAGGAATGCCAAATTGACTGGCCCGATGAACTCGGGATGGCTGGGCAGTGATTCTGGTACCTCTCCATGGCTCTTTTAGGGTTGATTTCAGAATGTCACTTTTGGTGATGGTACCTCACTGTTAAAACATATTGCAAATGTTTTCTCACTTTTGCAAAGTCACTGAAAATCGTGCAGGAATGCCAAATTGACTGGCCCGATGAACTCTGGATGGCTGGGCAGTGATTCTGGTACCTCTCCAACGCTCGTTAGGGTTGATTTCAGAATGTCCATTTGTTGATGTTTTCTCACTCTTGCAAAGTCACTGTGCATTTGCAATATGGTTAACTGGGCATTCACCATCACAAATTTGTCATGCTATAAAAATCGTTCAGGAATGCCAAATTGACTGGCCCGATGAACTCGGGATGGCTGGGCAGTGATTCTGGTACCTCTCCATCGCTCATTAGGGTTGATTTCAGAATGTCACTTTTGGTGATGGTACCTCACTGTTAAAACATATTGCAAATGTTTTCTCACTTTTGCAAAGTCACTGAAAATCGTGCAGGAATGCCAAATTGACTGGCCCGATGAACTCTGGATGGCTGGGCAGTGATTCTGGTACCTCTCCAACGCTCGTTAGGGTTGATTTCAGAATGTCCATTTGTTGATGTTTTCTCACTCTTGCAAAGTCACTGTGCATTTGCAATATGGTTAACTGGGCATTCACCATCCACGAATTTGTCATGCTATAAAAATCGTTCAGGAATGCCAAATTGACTGGCCCGATGAACTCGGGATGGCTGGGCATTTGCAATATGGTTAAGTGATTCTGGTCAGAACCTCTCCATGGCGCTCGTTAGGGTTGATTTCAGAATGTCACTTTTGGTGATGGTACCTCAGCGTTTAAACATATTGCAAATGGACAAGAGTCACCAGCAAGTCACCGTCCATCAGTCAATTTGATATCATTCTGACACCAAACTGATACAAACTGACACCAAACCCACTTTTCCCAACTCGTTTAGGAGCCAAGTATCACATACTTCAGAGCTGGCCCAAAATTCACAACGCCTTCGGTTCAAACCATAAAAAGACCATAAAACACGTAGTTACGTTTTAGCTGCGGGTCCATTTCTTGTGTTATGTGTAGGCCTAGCTGAGGCGACCCCGAATCCCAAGTTTCAGCTCGATAGGTCATTTGGTGTCCGAGTAAAACCCTAATTGGTGCTGAAAATCTAATTTTTCCATGCCTTGCTATGGGGTCCTTGAATGAGCTATGGGACAGAAACGTTGGGGTCCGTCTCTATGGGCCGAGCGGTTTCAATGCACCTAGTCTTGTGTCTCTGAGACTTTTCTAAATGTCGCCATTTTGTAATGGTCAAAATGAATTGAAGTCATTGCAAATGTCTGAGGCTGTTTCTCGGTCCGGAGAACCTTCTAGAGCCACCTAACTCACCAAATCGACCTGGAGGTCTAGAACAGGTTTCTAAAGTTTCGGAACTCTAGGTCTGACGGGTTCTTTTTAGCTCGAACAAAGCTAACTATTGGAGGCAGTGTCAGTCTCCTACGCACCCCAATACGTCCCTCCTTCCAAGTTGTGTATCTGTGTGATTTAGTGTTCCTTTGAATTTTTTATGGGAAAAATGACTGATTTACAGTTCATGGGGGTTGCCTAATCACACATATGAAGTTTTGAACAGATCAGATTTTTTTAACCCTTCCAAACAGCCCCTGAGACACCAATTATGGCATTGGCACAGGAAGCTGTAACTCAACACACATCCTCATTGGGGTATTTACAGAATCCTGAGTTTTAAGTCTTTACGTTGAGAATTGACTGATCTACACAGGGTTGAATGCAGAGTCATTTTCACCTTTGCTGGTGATGTACATCCAAATACCTTTTGGGTCAATTTAACCACTTCCGGTTGCTCCAGGAAGCTTAGAATTGACACAGGTAGACCTCATTGTGGTCTGATGGACTGTCATAGAAGACAGGTTCGTAAGGCATTCATAACCCACATAGGCTTCAGGTTGAATTTAGAGGTGAAGGCAATGTATTCCTATGGGAGAGAAGTCAATGCAAACTGTTTAGATGTAAACACCTTCTTTTAACTGTGAAGGGTTAATGCCACACGGTCAAGGATAGGCTTGCACAGATTGGGATGACCTTAGGAACAGTCCTGTGTTTGAATTGTCCTTCTAAACCTAACGGTTCCGCCGCTGTCACCCAAAATCAAATGACGTTCTGGTGCAGGCTTCATTTTGGGCCTACTCTTCTCATGGTCGTTGCGCTCAGACCAGCTCACGGTCCAGCGGGATATCTGTTGAACTCGGCACGGCCTTGGGATTATGTTTATGCCATTGCCTGCTCTCTGTGTCTTTAAACACCACGCTTTGTCACTCCATCCTTGCTGTGTGTGTGTGTGAGAGCTTTTCTTTGACATCTGTTGGGAGAAATGACTGATTTTACAGTTTAGAGGGTTGCTAATCACACATATGAAGTTTTTGAAAAGATCTGACCTTTTTAACCCTTGGATACAGCCACTATGACACCATTTAAGGCTACTTCCTGTTGGCACAGGAAGCTATAAATAAACTCATATCCTCATTGGGGTATGCCTTTACAGAATTCTGAGTTTTAAGTCTTTACGTTAAGAACTGAGTTATTTACGGAGGGTTTAGTGAGTGTGTGTTATTTCAGAAAATCATAGAAAATCACAGAAATCTCGCAGAGCTCCGCAGCACACTTTAAAAATATTCGTATGAACACCCTGCAACTGGATCTGTAACTGTTGAAAAAAAACACCTATATTTGAACATCACAAATCTGTCATTGTACGATTTCTCTTAAATGACGATAGATAAATGGCTGATTTTTTGTTATTGACACCGGAGGCTCCTTGACTTTGACGTGAAGTGAAAAAAATAATTTCTCTATTTTCATTTTGGACCTTTAATCCCAGAAAAATGTCCATAACTCAAAAACCGTTGAGGCCTAGACGCCATCTTGTTCGGGACCAACTGCCCTGCCAAACCTATGCTCACCAAGTTTCGGCTTCGAAATATTTTCAGTTTTCGAGATAAGGCCCGAGTGATTCGTGATGTTTTGTCAAATTGCAGTATGATTGCTTATGCTCCTCTTGTGGGATTTTCCGGGATAGCGGAAAAATGACCAAAATTTGATTATTTTATAAAACGAAAACCGAATGTCGACAAAGTTCATTTGATGACTTCCCGGTAGGTCTGGCCCTGATCGGCCCGACGCCGTCCCGAATTTAACAAATGTTTTGGACGTCTAGTAAGGGACGGTACATTTGCAATATGGACTTTTTCACTAACCATACAGAAAATGTTGAAATGTTCCTTAAGCTGGTGCTTAAAACTTCTTGGATATAGGGGGCACTATTTTAATTTTTGGATGAAAAACGTTCCCGTTTTAAACAAAATATTTTGTCACGAAAAGATGCTCGACTATGCATATAATTCACAGCTTTGGAAAGAAAACACTCTGACGTTTCCAAAACTGCAAAGATATTGTCTGTGAGTGCCACAGAACTGATGTTACAGGCAAAACCCAGATAAAAATCCAATCAGGAAGGGCTGCATTTTTTGATACCGCCTCATGCCAATGACTCCTTATATGGCAGTGAAGGAGCTAGGAGTCAGCTTACGTTTTCCTCAAGGTGTCTACAGCATTGTGACGTCTATTTAGGGATTTCCATTTGAGAATGGCTGTAAGAGACCTGAAGTTCTTCAAAGGTAAATGATTTAATTTGGTTGCTTTTCTTATTTTTGTGAAAATGTTGCCTGCTGCCAGCACAGCCTAGCATAGCATTATGCCATGCTAAACTTACACAAATGCTTGTCTAGCGTTGGCTGTAACGCATATTTTGAAAATCTGAGATGACAGTGTTGTTAACAAAAGGCTAAGCTTGTGTTTCAATATATTTATTTCATTTCATTTGCGATTTTCATGAATAGGAAACGTTGCGTTATGGTAATGCGCTTGAGGCTATGATTACGCTCCCGGATACGGGATTGCTCGACGCTAGAGGTTATTAAAGCTAGTGAGGGAGATATGAGTCTCCAGCTTCTGTGATTTTTGCAATTCGTTCCAGTCATTGGCAGCAGAAAACTGGAAGGAAAGGCGGCCGAAGAGGAATTGGCTTTGGGGGTGACCAGTGAAATACAGTTGGGCAAAAAAGTATTTAGTCAGCCACCAATTGTGCAAGTTCTCCCACTTACAAAGAAGAGAGAGGCCTGTAATTTTCATCATAGGTACACTTCAACTATGACAGACAAAATTAGAAAAAAAATCCTGAAAATCACATTGTAGGATTTTTAATGAATTTATTTGCAAATTATGGTGTTCACAAACAGACACCACAGAGCCCCAGGACAGAAACACAATTAGACCAAACCAAATCATGAGAAAACAAAAAGATAATTACTTGGCACATTGAAAAGAATTAACAAAAAAACAGAGCAAACTAGAATGCTATTTGGCACTACACAGAGAGTACACAGTGGCAGAACACCTGACCACTGTGACTTATCCAAACTTAAGGAAAGCTTTGACTATGTACAGACTCAGTGAGCATAGCCTTGCTATTGAGAAAGGCCGCTGAAGGCAGACATGGCTCTCAAGAGAAGACAGGCTATGTGCACACTGCCCACAAAATGAGGTGGAAACTGAGCTGCACTTCCTAACCTCCTGCCAAATGTATGACCATATTAGAGAAACATATATTTCCTACAAAGATTTATTTTTCTAAATAATCTAATTTTGATAAACCACAGTGTGCATAAACACATGTTTTTCCCATGCCAATAAAGCCCCTTAAATGAAATAGAAATGTAATTGAAAGAGAGAGAAAGACCGAGAGACAGAGAGAGACAGACAGATACTCAGAGGATAGCAAGAGAGAGACAGACAGAGAGACAGAGAGACAGAGAGAGACAGACAGAGACACAGAGGATAGCAATAGAGAGAGGAATCTCTTGAAATCAGAAGGAATAGAGGGTCGGTACACAGAGGAAACGGATATCATCTTGCAAATCATTCCGATGCAGAGCAAAGCACATGCCCCGCCCACAGAGGAAACGGATATCATCTTGTGAATCATTCCGATGCAGAGCAAAGCACATGCCCCGCCCACAGAGGAAACGGATATCATCTTGTGAATCATTCCGATGCAGAGCAAAGCCCCGCCCACAGAGGAAACGGATATCATCTTGTGAATCATTCCGATGCAGAGCAAAGCCCCGCCCACAGAGGAAACGGATATCATCTTGTGAATCATTCCGATGCAGAGCAAAGCACATGCCCCGCCCACAGAGGAAACGGATATCATCTTGTGAATCATTCCGATGCAGAGCAAAGCCCCGCCCACAGAGGAAACGGATATCATCTTGTGAATCATTCCAATGCAGAGCAAAGCACATGCCCCGCCCACAGAGGAAATGGATATCATCTTGTGAATCATTCCGATGCAAAGCAAAGCCCCGCCCACCTGGGAATCTATGTCTGAGAAGAAAGATCACTATATTTTGGTGTTCATTTTTTGTGGAATTGAAAAAAAAAAGGTTTACAATTTAGACGTGTGAAAATGAAAGCAACTTCTGACAATGAAAACTGGGGTTATAGTGATATTATGTCTGATCTCACAATAAATGTAAAGTATGTATAGAAGTGTAATCTAGAGCCAAACTGTTCATTTATAATCTGAGTGTATCCTGCTAGTGACACACTTGTTAAATTATGCAACAGAACATGACAACAACAGTAATTAATGAGTCAGTCTAGACAGAACATGTGAGTACAGGTAGACCTCGACAGAGCAGGTAGATCTAGACAGAGCAGGTGAGTACAGGTAGACCTAGACAGAGCAGGTGAGTACAGGTAGACCTAGACAGAGCAGGTGAGTACAGGTAGACCTAGACAGAGCAGGTGAGTACAGGTAGACCTAGACAGAACAGGTGATTACAGGTAGACCTAGACAGAGCAGGTGAGTACATGTAGACCTAGACAGAGCAGGTAGACCTAGACAGAGCAGGTGAGTACAGGTAGACCTAGACAGAGCAGGTGAGTACAGGTAGACCTAGACAGAGCAGATGAGTACAGGTAGACCTAGACAGAGCAGGTGAGTACAGGTAGACCTAGACAGAGCAGGTGAGTACAGGTAAACCTAGACAGAGCAGGTGAGTACAGGTAGACCTAGACAGAGCAAGTGAGTACAGGTAGACCTAGACAGAGCAGATGAGTACAGGTAGGCCTAGACAGAGCAGGTAGACCTAGACAGAGCAGGTGAGTACAGGTAGACCTAGACAGAGCAGGTGAGTACAGGTAGACCTAGACAGAGCAGGTGAGTACAGGTAGACCTAGACAGAGCAGGTGAGTACAGGTAGACCTAGACAGAGCAGGTGAGTACAGTTAGACCTAGACGGAGCAGGTGAGTACAGGTAGACCTAGACAGAGCAGGTGAGTACAGGTAGACCTAGACAGAGCAGGTGAGTACAGGTAGACCTAGACAGAGCAGGTGAGTACAGGTAGACCTAGACAGAGCAGATGAGTACAGGTAGGCCTAGACAGAGCAGGTACACCTAGACAGAGCAGGTGAGTACAGGTAGACCTAGACAGAGCAGATGAGTACAGGTAGACCTAGACAGAGCAGGTGAGTACAGGTAGACCTAGACAGAGCAGAGTTTATAAACTACTTGGAACCCCTTTCTAAATCCTCTGCTAGGCCTCTGGGAGGAACCACCCTCTGCAATGTGTTAGAACTATTTATTACAGTATATAAACTACTTGGAACCCCTTTCTAAATCCTCTGCTAGGCCTCTGGGAGGAACCACCCTCTGCAATGTGTTAGAACTATTTATTACAGTATATAAACTACATGGAACCCCTTTCTAGATCCTCTGCTAGGCCTCTGGGAGGAACCACCCTCTGCAATGTGTTAGAACTATTTATTACAGTATATAAACTACTTGGAACCCCTTTCTAAATCCTCTGCTAGGCCTCTGGGAGGAACCACCCTCTGCAATGTGTTAGAACTCTTTATTACAGTATATAAACTACTTGGAACCCCTTTCTAAATCCTCTGCTAGGCCTCTGGGAGGAACCACCCTCTGCAATATGTTAGAACTCTTTATTACAGTATATAAACTACTTGGAACCCCTTTCTAAATCCTCTGCTAGGCCTCTGGGAGGAACCACCCTCTGCAATGTGTTAGAACTATTTATTACAGTATATAAACTACTTGGAACCCCTTTCTAAATCCTCTGCTAGGCTGGCCTGTATGATGATGACCTCTACGATGGAGCCTGGTGTGCTGGGAGGAACGACCCCCTGCAGTGGCTGGAGGTGGACGCCAGGAGGCTGACCAAGTTCACAGGGGTCATCACACAGGGAAGGAGCTCTCTCTGGTCGTGAGTATCAACTCAACTGTCTGCACTAACTGTCTGTCTGTCTGTCTGTCTGTCTGTCTGTCTGTCTGTCTGTCTGTCTGTCTGTCTGTCTGTCTGTCTGTCTGTCTGTCTGTCTGTCTCTGTCTGTCTGTCTGTCTGTCTGTCTCTGTCTGTCTGTCTGTCTGTCTGTCTGTCTGTCTGTCTGTCTGTCTGTCTGTCTGTCTGTCTGTCTGTCTGTCTGTCTCTGTCTCTGTCTCTGTCTCTGTCTCTGTCTCGGCTGAGTAGTGAGTACCATCCCTTTTCATTGTCTTAAGTTAGGTAGCTCGACTCCGTCAAATTGGATTAAAATATATTTACCGCAGCTTAACATTTATGTTCCTTGACCCCATGCCCCTGGACAATCAGCTGCAGACCCTGAACTTGACCCCATGACCCTGGACAATCAGCTGCAGACCCTGACCCCATGACCCTGGACAATCAGCTGCAGACCCTGACCTTGACCCCATGACCCCATGCCACTGGACAATCAGCTGCAGACCCTGACCTTGACCCCATGACCCCATGCCACTGGACAATGAGCTGCAGACCCTGACCTTGACCCCATGACCCCATGCCACTGGACAATCAGCTGCAGACCCTGACCTTGACCATATGACCCTATGCCACTGGACAATGAGCTGCAGACCCTGACCTTGACCCCATGACCCCATGCCACTGGACAATCAGCTGCAGACCCTGACCTTGACCCCATGACCCCATGCCACTGGACAATCAGCTGCAGACCCTGACCTTGACCCCATGACCACATGCCCATGGACAATCAGCTGCAGACCTTGACCTTGACTCTATGACCCCATGCCCCTGGACAATCAGCTGCAGACCCTGACCTTGACCCCATGCCCATGGACAATCAGCTGCAGACCCTGACCTTGACCCTATGACCCCATGCCCCTGGACAATCCGCTGCAGACCCTGACCTTGACCCCATGACCCTGGACAATCAGCTGCAGACCCTGACCTTGACCCTATGACCCCATGCCCCTGGACAATCCGCTGCAGACCCTGACCTTGACCCCATGACCCTGGACAATCAGCTGCAGACCCTGACCTTGACCCTATGACCCCATGCCCCTGGACAATCCGCTGCAGACCCTGACCTTGACCCCATGACCCCATGCCCATGGACAATCAGCTGCAGACCTTTACCTTGACCCTATGACCCCATGCCCCTGGACAATCAGCTGCAGACCCTGACCTTGACCCCATGACCCTGGACAATCAGCTGCAGACCCTGACCTTGACCCCATGACCCCATGCCTCTGGACAATCAGCTGCAATAATACTTTCATATCTCTTGCGAATACTCCTCTCTATCTGGGATGAGAGAGAAGGCCGTTGCTCTGTCTTTCTCTGTCGCTGTGCCCTTATCCTTATCCTACCCCCTTATCGTACCCCCTTATCCTACCCCTTATCCTACCCCCTTATCGTACCCCGTATCCTACCCCCTTATCGTACCCCTTATCCTACCCCCTTATCATACTCCCCTTATCCCCCCTTGAGCAAGGCACTTAACTGTAATTGCTCCGGGTTCGTTGTTGATCATGTCTGACCCTGACCCCAGTATGTTGGTAATGTCTGACCCTGACCCCAGTATGTTGGTAATGTCTGACCCTGACCCCAGTATGTTGGTAATGTCTGACCCTGACCCCAGTAAAATAAATCATGTCTGACCTTGACCCTGACCCCAGTCTGTTGGTAATGTCTGATCCTGACCCCAGTATGTTGGTAATGTCTGACCCTGACCCCAGTATGTTGGTAATGTCTGACCCTGACCCCAGTCTGTTGGTAATGTCTGACCCTGACCCCAGTATGTTGGTAATGTCTGACCCTGACCCTGACCCCAGTATGTTGGTAATGTCTGACCCTGACCCTGACCCCAGTATGTTGGTAATGTCTGACCCTGACCCTGACCCCAGTATGTTGGTTTTGTCTGACCCTGACCCCAGTATGTTGGTAATGTCTGACCGTGACCCCAGTATGTTGGTAATGTCTGACCCTGACCCTGACCCCAGTATGTTGGTAATGTCTGACCCTGACCCCAGTATGTTGATAATGTCTGACCCTGACCCTGACCCCAGTATGTTGGTAATGCCTGACCCTGACCCCAGTATGTTGGTAATGTCTGACCCTGACCCCAGTATGTTGATAATGTCTGAACTTGACCCCAGTATGTTGGTAATGACTGACCTTGACCCCAGTATGTTGATAATGTCTGACCCTGACCCCAGTATGTTGGTAATGTCTGACCCTAACCCCAGCATGTTGGTATGTCTGACCTTGACCCCATTATGTTGGTAATGTCTGACCCTGACCCCAGTATGTTGGTAATGTCTGACCCTGACCCCAGTATGTTGGTAATGTCTGACTCTGACCCTGACCCCAGTATGTTGATAATGTCTGACACTGACCCCAGTATGTTGGTAATGTCTGACCCTGACCCCAGTATGTTGGTAATGTCTGACCCTGACCCCAGTATGTTGGTAATGTCTGACCCTGACCCCAGTCTGTTGGTAATGTCTGACCTTGACCATGACCCCAGTCTGTTGATAATGTCTGACCCTGACCCCAGTCTGTTGGTAATGTCTGACCCTGACCCCAGTATGTTGATAATGTCTGACCCTGACCCCAGTATGTTGATAATGTCTGACCCTGACCCCAGTATGTTGGTAATGTCTGACCCTGACCCCAGTATGTTGGTAATGTCTGACCGTGACCCCAGTATGTTGGTAATGTCTGACCCTGACCCCAGTATGCTGGTAATGTCTGACCCTGACCCTGACCCCAGTATGTTGGTAATGTCTGACCCTGACCCCAGTATGTTGGTAATGTCTGACCCTGACCCCAGTATGTTGGTAATGTCTGACCCTGACCCCAGTATGTTGATAATGTCTGACCTTGACCATGACCCCAGTCTGTTGATAATGTCTGACCCTGACCATGACCCCAGTCTGTTGATAATGTCTGGCCGTGACCCCAGTCTGTTGATAATATCTGACCCTGACCGTGACCCCAGTCTGTTGATAATGTCTGACCCTGACCGTGACCCCAGTCTGTTGATAATATCTGACCCTGACCTTGACCCCAGTCTGTTGATAATGTCTGACCCTGACCATGACCCCAGTCTGTTGATAATATCTGACCCTGACCGTGACCCCAGTCTGTTGATAATGTCTGACCCTGACCGTGACCCCAGTCTGTTGATAATATCTGACCCTGATTGTGACCCCAGTTTGTTGATAATGTCTGACCCTGACCGTGACCCCAGTCTGTTGATAATGTCTGACCCTGACCCCAGTCTGTTGATAATATCTGACCCTGACCGTGACCCCAGTCTGTTGATAATGTCTGACCCTGACCGTGACCCCAGTCTGTTGATAATATCTGACCCTGATTGTGACCCCAGTATGTTGGTAATGTCTGACCCTGACCCCAGTCTGTTGATAATGTCTGACCCTGACCCCAGTCTGTTGATAATGTCTGACCCTGACCCCAGTATGTTGGTAATGTCTGACCCTGACCCTGACCCCAGTATGTTGGTAATGTCTGACCCTGACCCTGACCCCAGTATGTTGGTAATGTCTGACCCTGACCCCAGTATGTTGGTAATGTCTGACCGTGACCCCAGTATGTTGGTAATGTCTGACCCTGACCCTGACCCCAGTATGTTGGTAATGTCTGATCCTGACCCCAGTATGTTGGTAATGTCTGACCCTGACCCCAGTATGTTGATAATGTCTGACCCTGACCCCAGTATGTTGGTAATGTCTGACCCTGACCCCAGTATGTTGGTAATGTCTGACCCTGACCCCAGTATGTTGGTAATATCTGACCCTGACCGCAGTATGTTGGTACGTCGACCGTGACCCCAGTAAAATAGATAATGTCTGACCTTGACCGTGACCCCAGTCTGTTGATAATGTCTGACCTTGACCATGACCCCAGTCTGTTGATAATGTCTGACCTTGACCGTGACCCGGTCTGTTGATAATGTCTGACCTTGACCATGACCCGTCTGTTGGTAATGTCTGACCCTGGCCCAAGCATGTTGATAATGTCTGACCTTGACCCTGACCCCAGCATGTTGATAATGTCTGACCTTGGTCGTGACCCCAGTATGTTGGTAATGTCTGACACTGACCCCAGTATGTTGGTAATGTCTGACCGTGACCCCAGTCTGTTGATATTGTCTGACCCTGACCCTGACCCCAGTATGTTGGTCATGTCTGACCCTGACCCCAGTCTGTTGATAATGTCTGACCCTGACACCAGTATGTTGGTAATGTCTGACCCTGACCCCAGTATGTTGATAATGTCTGACCTTGACCCCAGTATGTTGGTAATGTCTGACCTTGACCCCAGTATGTTGATAATGTCTGACCCTGACCCCAGTATGTTGGTAATGTCTGACCCTGACCCCAGCATGTTGGTATGTTTGACCTTGACCCTATTATGTTGGTAATGTCTGACCCTGACCCCAGTATGTTGGTAATGTCTGACCCTGACCCCAGTATGTTGGTAATGTCTGACCCTGACCCTGACCCCAGTATGTTGATAATGTCTGACCCTGACCCCAGTATGTTGGTAATGTCTGACCCTGACCCCAATATGTTGGTAATGTCTGACCCTGACCCCAGTATGTTGGTAATGTCTGACCGTGACCCCAGTATGTTGGTAATGTCTGACCCTGACCCCAGTATGTTGGTAATGTCTGACCCTGACCCTGACCCCAGTATGTTGGTAATGTCTGACCCTGACCCCAGTATGTTGGTAATGTCTGACCCTGACACCAGTATGTTGGTAATGTCTGACCCTGACCCCAGTATGTTGGTAATGTCTGACCCTGACCCCAGTCTGTTGGTAACGTCTGACCCTGACCCCAGTATGTTGGTAATGTCTGACCCTGGCCCAAGCATGTTGATAATGTCTGACCTTGACCCTGACCCCAGCATGTTGATAATGTCTGACCTTGGTTGTGACCCCAGTATGTTGGTAATGTCTGACACTGACCCCAGTATGTTGGTAATGTCTGACCGTGACCCCAGTCTGTTGATATTGTCTGACCCTGACCCTGACCCCAGTATGTTGGTCATGTCTGACCCTGACCCTAGTCTGTTGATAATGTCTGACCCTGACACCAGTATGTTGGTAATGTCTGACCCTGACCCCAGTATGTTGATAATGTCTGACCTTGACCCCAGTATGTTGGTAATGTCTGACCCTGACCCAGTATGTTGGTAATGTCTGACCCTGACCCCAGCATGTTGGTATGTCTGACCTTGACCCCATTATGTTGGTAATGTCTGACCCTGACCCCAGTATGTTGGTAATGTCTGACCCTGACCCCAGTATGTTGGTAATGTCTGACCCTGACCCTGACCCCAGTATGTTGATAATGTCTGACCCTGACCCCAATATGTTGGTAATGTCTGACCCTGACCCCAGTATGTTGGTAATGTCTGACCGTGACCCCAGTACGCTGGCAATGTCTGACCCTGACCCCAGTATGTTGGTAATGTCTGACCCTGACCCTGACCCCAGTATGTTGGTAATGTCTGACCCTGACCCCAGTATGTTGGTAATGTCTGACCCTGACCCTGACCCCAGTATGTTGATAATGTCTGACCCTGACCCCAGTATGTTGGTAATGTCTGACCCTGACCCCAATATGTTGGTAATGTCTGACCCTGACCCCAGTATGTTGGTAATGTCTGACCGTGACCCCAGTATGTTGGTAATGTCTGACCCTGACCCCAGTATGTTGGTAATGTCTGACCCTGACCCTGACCCCAGTATGTTGGTAATGTCTGACCCTGACCCCAGTATGTTGGTAATGTCTGACCCTGACACCAGTATGTTGGTAATGTCTGACCCTGACCCCAGTATGTTGGTAATGTCTGACCCTGACCCCAGTCTGTTGGTAATGTCTGACCCTGACCCCAGTATGTTGGTAATGTCTGACCCTGACCCCAGTATGTTGGTAATGTCTGACCCTGACCCTGACCCCAGCATGTTGATAATGTCTGACCTTGGTTGTGACCCCAGTATGTTGGTAATGTCTGACACTGACCCCAGTATGTTGGTAATGTCTGACCGTGACCCCAGTCTGTTGATATTGTCTGACCCTGACCCTGACCCCAGTATGTTGGTCATGTCTGACCCTGACCCTAGTCTGTTGATAATGTCTGACCCTGACACCAGTATGTTGGTAATGTCTGACCCTGACCCCAGTATGTTGATAATGTCTGACCTTGACCCCAGTATGTTGGTAATGTCTGACCCTGACCCCAGTATGTTGGTAATGTCTGACCCTGACCCCAGCATGTTGGTATGTCTGACCTTGACCCCATTATGTTGGTAATGTCTGACCCTGACCCCAGTATGTTGGTAATGTCTGACCCTGACCCCAGTATGTTGGTAATGTCTGACCCTGACCCTGACCCCAGTATGTTGATAATGTCTGACCCTGACCCCAGTATGTTGGTGATGTCTGACCCTGACCCCAGTATGTTGGTAATGTCTGACCCTGACCCCAGTCTGTTGGTAATGTCTGACCCTGACCCCAGTATGTTGATAATGTCTGACCCTGACCCTGACCCCAGTATGTTGATAATGTCTGACCCTGACCCCAATATGTTGGTAATGTCTGACCCTGACCCCAGTATGTTGGTAATGTCTGACCGTGACCCCAGTACGTTGGTAATGTCTGACCCTGACCCCAGTATGTTGGTAATGTCTGACCCTGACCCTGACCCCAGTATGTTGGTAATGTCTGACCCTGACCCCAGTATGTTGGTAATGTCTGACCCTGACCCCAGTATGTTGGTAATGTCTGACCCTGACCCCAGTATGTTGATAATGTCTGACCTTGACCGTGACCCCAGTCTGTTGATAATGTCTGACCTTGACCATGACCCCAGTCTGTTGATAATGTCTGACCCTGACCATGACCCCAGTCTGTTGATAATGTCTGACCTTGACCCCAGTATGTTGGTAATGTCTGACCCTGACCCCAGTATGTTGGTAATGTCTGACCGTGACCCCAGTATGTTGGTAATGTCTGACCCTGACCCCAGTATGTTGGTAATGTCTGACCCTGACCCTGACCCCAGTATGTTGGTAATGTCTGACCCTGACCCCAGTATGTTGGTAATGTCTGACCCTGACCCCAGTATGTTGGTAATGTCTGACCCTGACCCCAGTATGTTGATAATGTCTGACCTTGACCATGACCCCAGTCTGTTGATAATGTCTGACCCTGACCATGACCCCAGTCTGTTGATAATGTCTGGCCGTGACCCCAGTCTGTTGATAATATCTGACCCTGACCGTGACCCCAGTCTGTTGATAATGTCTGACCCTGACCGTGACCCCAGTCTGTTGATAATATCTGACCCTGACCTTGACCCCAGTCTGTCGATAATGTCTGACCCTGACCGTGACCCCAGTCTGTTGATAATATCTGACCGTGACCCCAGTCTGTTGATAATGTCTGACCCTGACCGTGACCCCAGTCTGTTGATAATATCTGACCCTGATTGTGACCCCAGTTTGTTGATAATGTCTGACCCTGACCGTGACCCCAGTCTGTTGATAATGTCTGACCCTGACCCCAGTCTGTTGATAATATCTGACCCTGACCGTGACCCCAGTCTGTTCATAATGTCTGACCCTGACCGTGACCCCAGTCTGTTGATAATATCTGACCCTGATTGTGACCCCAGTATGTTGGTAATGTCTGACCCTGACCCCAGTCTGTTGATAATGTCTGACCCTGACCCCAGTCTGTTGATAATGTCTGACCCTGACCCCAGTATGTTGGTAATGTCTGACCCTGACCCTGACCCCAGTATGTTGGTAATGTCTGACCCTGACCCTGACCCCAGTATGTTGGTAATGTCTGACCCTGACCCCAGTATGTTGGTAATGTCTGACCGTGACCCCAGTATGTTGGTAATGTCTGACCCTGACCCTGACCCCAGTATGTTGGTAATGTCTGATCCTGACCCCAGTATGTTGGTAATGTCTGACCCTGACCCCAGTATGTTGATAATGTCTGACCCTGACCCTAGTATGTTGGTAATGTCTGACCCTGACCCCAGTATGTTGGTAATATCTGACCCTGACCCCAGTATGTTGGTAATGTCTGACCCTGACCCCAGTATGTTGGTAATGTCTGACCCTGACCCCAGTATGTTGGTAATGTCTGACCCTGACCCCAGTATGTTGGTAATATCTGACCCTGACCCCAGTATGTTGGTAATGTCTGACCGTGACCCCAGTAAAATAGATAATGTCTGACCTTGACCGTGACCCCAGTCTGTTGATAATGTCTGACCTTGACCATGACCCGTCTGTTGGTAATGTCTGACCCTGGCCCAAGCATGTTGATAATGTCTGACCTTGACCCTGACCCCAGCATGTTGATAATGTCTGACCTTGGTCGTGACCCCAGTATGTTGGTAATGTCTGACACTGACCCCAGTATGTTGGTAATGTCTGACCGTGACCCCAGTCTGTTGATATTGTCTGACCCTGACCCTGACCCCAGTATGTTGGTCATGTCTGACCCTGACCCAGTCTGTTGATAATGTCTGACCCTGACACCAGTATGTTGGTAATGTCTGACCCTGACCCCAGTATGTTGATAATGTCTGACCTTGACCCCAGTATGTTGGTAATGTCTGACCTTGACCCCAGTATGTTGATAATGTCTGACCCTGACCCCAGTATGTTGGTATTGTCTGACCCTGACCCCAGCATGTTGGTATGTCTGACCTTGACCCCATTATGTTGGTAATGTCTGACCCTGACCCCAGTATGTTGGTAATGTCTGACCCTGACCCCAGTATGTTGGTAATGTCTGACCCTGACCCTGACCCCAGTATGTTGATAATGTCTGACCCTGACCCCAGTATGTTGGTAATGTCTGACCCTGACCCCAATATGTTGGTAATGTCTGACCCTAACCCCAGTATGTTGGTAATGTCTGACCGTGACCCCAGTATGTTGGTAATGTCTGACCCTGACCCCAGTATGTTGGTAATGTCTGACCCTGACCCTGACCCCAGTATGTTGGTAATGTCTGACCCTGACCCCAGTATGTTGGTAATGTCTGACCCTGACCCCAGTATGTTGGTAATGTCTGACCCTGACCCCAGTATGTTGGTAATGTCTGACCCTGACCCCAGTATGTTGGTAATGTCTGACCCTGGCCCAAGCATGTTGGTAATGTCTGACCTTGACCCTGACCCCAGCATGTTGATAATGTCTGACCTTGGTCGTGACCCCAGTATGTTGGTAATGTCTGACACTGACCCCAGTATGTTGGTAATGTCGACCGTGACCCCAGTCTGTTGATATTGTCTGACCCTGACCCTGACCCCAGTATGTTGGTCATGTCTGACCCTGACCCTAGTCTGTTGATAATGTCTGACCCTGACACCAGTATGTTGGTAATGTCTGACCCTGACCCCAGTATGTTGATAATGTCTGACCTTGACCCCAGTATGTTGGTAATGTCTGACCCTGACCCCAGTATGTTGGTAATGTCTGACCCTGACCCCAGTATGTTGGTAATGTCTGACCCTGACCCTGACCCCAGTATGTTGATAATGTCTGACCCTGACCCCAGTATGTTGGTGATGTCTGACCCTGACCCCAGTATGTTGGTAATGTCTGACCCTGACCCCAGTCTGTTGGTAATGTCTGACCCTGACCCCAGTATGTTGATAATGTCTGACCCTGACCCTCACCCCAGTATGTTGATAATGTCTGACCCTGACCCCAGTATGTTGGTAATGTCTGATATGTTGGTAATGTCTGACCCTGACCCCAGTATGTTGGTAATGTCTGACCGACCTGACCCCAGTATGTTGGTAATGTCTGACCCTGACCCCAGTATGTTGGTAATGTCTGACCCTGACCCTGACCCCAGTATGTTGGTAATGTCTGACCCTGACCCCAGTATGTTGATAATGTCTGACCTGACCCCAGTATGTTGGTAATGTCTGACCCTGACCCCAGTCTGTTGATAATGTCTGACCTTGACCATGACCCCAGTCTGTTGATAATGTCTGACCTTGACCATGACCCCAGTCTGTTTATAATGTCTGACCCTGACCATGACCCCAGTCTGTTGATAATGTCTGGCCGTGACCCCAGTCTGTTGATAATATCTGACCCTGACCGTGACCCCAGTCTGTTGATAATGTCTGACCCTGACCGTGACCCCAGTCTGTTGATAATATCTGACCCTGACCGTGACCCCAGTCTGTTGATAATGTCTGACCCTGACCGTGACCCCAGTCTGTTGATAATATCTGACCCTGACCGTGACCCCAGTCTGTTGATAATGTCTGACCCTGACCGTGACCCCAGTCTGTTGATAATGTCTGACCCTGACCGTGACCCCAGTCTGTTGATAATGTCTGACCCTGACCCCAGTCTGTTGATAATGTCTGACCCTGACCGTGACCCCAGTATTTTGGTAATGTCTGACCCTGATTGTGACCCCAGTCTGTTCATAATATCTGACCCTGACCGTGACCCCAGTCTGTTCATAATGTCTGACCCTGACCGTGACCCCAGTCTGTTCATCTTGTCTGACCCTGACCGTGACCCCAGTCTGTTGATAATGTCTGACCGTGATTCTGACCCCATTCTGTTGATAATATCTGACCCTGACCGTGACCCCAGTCTGTTGATAATGTCTGACTCTGACCCCAGTATGTTGGTAATCTCTGACCCAGACCCCAGTATGTTGGTAATGTCTGACCCTGACCCCAGTATGTTGGTAATGTCTGACCCTGACCCTGACCCCAGTATGTTGATAATGTCTGACCCTGACCCCAGTATGTTGGTAATGTCTGACCCTGACCCTGACCCCAGTATGTTGATAATGTCTGACCCTGACCCCAGTATGTTGAAAATGTCTGACCTTGACAGTGACCCCAGTATGTTGATAATATCTGACCATGACCCCAGTCTGTTGATAATGTCTGACCCTGACCGTGACCCCAGTCTGTTGATAATGTCTGACCCTGACCGTGACCCCAGTCTGTTGATAATATCTGACCCTGACCGTGACCCCAGTCTGTTGATAATGTCTGACCCTGACCCCAGTCTGTTGATAATATCTGACCCTGACCGTGACCCCAGTCTGTTGATAATGTCTGACCCTGACCCCAGTCTGTTGATAATGTCTGACCCTGACCGTGACCCCAGTCTGTTGATAATGTCTGACCCTGACCGTGACCCCAGTCTGTTGATAATATCTGACCCTGACCGTGACCCCAGTCTGTTGATAATGTCTGACCCTGACCGTGACCCCAGTCTGTTGATAATATCTGACCCTGACCGTGACCCCAGTCTGTTGATAATGTCTGACCCTGACCGTGACCCCAGTCTGTTGATAATATCTGACCCTGACCGTGACCCCAGTCTGTTGATAATATCTGACCCTGATTGTGACCCCAGTTTGTTGATAATGTCTGACCCTGACCGTGACCCCAGTCTGTTGATAATGTCTGACCCTGACCCCAGTCTGTTGATAATATCTGACCCTGACCGTGACCCCAGTCTGTTGATAATGTCAGACCCTGACCCCAGTCTGTTGATAATGTCTGACCCTGACCGTGACCCCAGTCTGTTGATAATGTCTGACCCTGACCGTGACCCCAGTCTGTTGATAATATCTGACCCTGACCGTGACCCCAGTCTGTTGATAATGTCTGACCCTGACCGTGACCCCAGTCTGTTGATAATATCTGACCCTGATTGTGACCCCAGTATGTTGGTAATGTCTGACCCTGACCCCAGTCTGTTGATAATGTCTGACCCTGACCCCAGTCTGTTGATAATGTCTGACCCTGACCCCAGTATGTTGGTAATGTCTGACCCTGACCCTGACCCCAGTATGTTGGTAATGTCTGACCCTGACCCTGACCCCAGTATGTTGGTAATGTCTGACCCTGACCCCAGTATGTTGGTAATGTCTGACCGTGATCCCAGTATGTTGGTAATGTCTGACCCTGACCCTGACCCCAGTATGTTGGTAATGTCTGACCCTGACCCCAGTATGTTGGTAATGTCTGACCCTGACCCCAGTATGTTGGTAATGTCTGACCCTGACCCCAGTATGTTGGTAATATCTGACCCTGACCCCAGTATGTTGGTAATGTCTGACCGTGACCCCAGTAAAATAGATAATGTCTGACCTTGACCGTGACCCCAGTCTGTTGATAATGTCTGACCTTGACCATGACCCCAGTCTGTTGATAATGTCTGACCTTGACCGTGACCCCGGTCTGTTGATAATGTCTGACCTTGACCATGACACGTCTGTTGGTAATGTCTGACCCTGGCCCAAGCATGTTGATAATGTCTGACCTTGACCCTGACCCCAGCATGTTGATAATGTCTGACCTTGGTCGTGACCCCATTATGTTGGTAATGTCTGACACTGACCCCAGTATGTTGGTAATGTCTGACCGTGACCCCAGTCTGTTGATATTGTCTGACCCTGACCCTGACCCCAGTATGTTGGTCATGTCTGACCCTGACCCCAGTCTGTTGATAATGTCTGACCCTGACACCAGTATGTTGGTAATGTCTGACCCTGACCCCAGTATGTTGATAATGTCTGACCTTGACCCCAGTATGTTGGTAATGTCTGACCTTGACCCCAGTATGTTGATAATGTCTGACCCTGACCCCAGTATGTTGGTAATGTCTGACCCTGACCCCAGCATGTTGGTATGTCTGACCTTGACCCCATTATGTTGGTAATGTCTGACCCTGACCCCAGTATGTTGGTAATGTCTGACCCTGACCCCAGTATGTTGGTAATGTCTGACCCTGACCCTGACCCCAGTATGTTGATAATGTCTGACCGTGACCCCAGTATGTTGGTAATGTCTGACCCTGACCCCAGTATGTTGGTAATGTCTGACCCTGACCCCAGTCTGTTGGTAATGTCTGACCCTGACCCCAGTATGTTGATAATGTCTGACCCTGACCCTGACCCCAGTATGTTGATAATGTCTGACCCTGACCCCAATATGTTGGTAATGTCTGACCCTGACCCCAGTATGTTGGTAATGTCTGACCGTGACCCCAGTATGTTGGTAATATCTGACCCTGACCCCAGTATGTTGGTAATGTCTGACCCTGACCCTGACCCCAGTATGTTGGTAATGTCTGACCCTGACCCCAGTATGTTGGTAATGTCTGACCCTGACCCCAGTATGTTGATAATGTCTGACCCTGACCCCAGTATGTTGGTAATGTCTGACCCTGACCCCAGTCTGTTGGTAATGTCTGACCCTGACCCCAGTATGTTGGTAATGTCTGACCCTGGCCCAAGCATGTTGATAATGTCTGACCTTGGTCGTGACCCCAGTATGTTGGTAATGTCTGACACTGACCCCAGTATGTTGGTAATGTCTGACCGTGACCCCAGTCTGTTGATATTGTCTGACCCTGACCCTGACCCCAGTATGTTGATAATGTCTGACCCTGACCCCAGTATGTTGGTAATGTCTGACCCTGACCCCAGTATGTTGATAATGTCTGACCTTGACAGTGACCCCAGTATGTTGATAATATCTGACCGTGACCCCAGTCTGTTGATAATGTCTGACCCTGACCGTGACCCCAGTCTGTTGATAATGTCTGACCCTGACCCCAGTATGTTGATAATGTCTGACCTTGACCCCAGTATGTTGGTAATGTCTGACCTTGACCCCAGTATGTTGATAATGTCTGACCCTGACCCCAGTATGTTGGTAATGTCTGACCCTGACCCCAGCATGTTGGTATGTCTGACCTTGACCCCATTATGTTGGTAATGTCTGACCCTGACCCCAGTATGTTGGTAATGTCTGACCTTGACCATGACCCCAGTCTGTTGATAATGTCTGACCCTGACCATGACCCCAGTCTGTTGATAATGTCTGACCTTGACCCCAGTATGTTGGTAATGTCTGACCCTGACCCCAGTATGTTGGTAATGTCTGACCGTGACCCCAGTATGTTGGTAATGTCTGACCCTGACCCCAGCATGTTGGTATGTCTGACCTTGACCCCATTATGTTGGTAATGTCTGACCCTGACCCCAGTATGTTGGTAATGTCTGACCCTGACCCCAGTATGTTGGTAATGTCTGACCCTGACCCTGACCCCAGTATGTTGATAATGTCTGACCGTGACCCCAGTATGTTGGTAATGTCTGACCCTGACCCCAGTATGTTGGTAATGTCTGACCCTGACCCCAGTCTGTTGGTAATGTCTGACCCTGACCCCAGTCTGTTGATAATGTCTGACCGTGACCCCAGTCTGTTGATAATGTCTGACCTTGACCATGACCCCAGTATGTTGATAATGTCTGACCCTGACCCTGACCCCAGTATGTTGATAATGTCTGACCCTGACCCCAATATGTTGGTAATGTCTGACCCTGACCCCAGTATGTTGGTAATGTCTGACCGTGACCCCAGTATGTTGGTAATGTCTGACCCTGACCCCAGTATGTTGGTAATGTCTGACCCTGACCCTGACCCCAGTATGTTGGTAATGTCTGACCCTGACCCCAGTATGTTGATAATGTCTGACCCTGACCCCAGTATGTTGGTAATGTCTGACCCTGACCCCAGTCTGTTGGTAATGTCTGACCCTGACCCCAGTATGTTGGTAATGTCTGACCCTGACCCCAGTATGTTGGTAATGTCTGACCCTGGCCCAAGCATGTTGATAATGTCTGACCTTGACCCTGACCCCAGCATGTTGATAATGTCTGACCTTGGTCGTGACCCCAGTATGTTGGTAATGTCTGACACTGACCCCAGTATGTTGGTAATGTCTGACCGTGACCCCAGTCTGTTGATATTGTCTGACCCTGACCCTGACCCCAGTATGTTGGTCATGTCTGACCCTGACCCCAGTCTGTTGATAATGTCTGACCTTGACCCCAGTATGTTGGTAATGTCTGACCTTGACCCCAGTATGTTGGTAATGTCTGACCCTGACCCCAGTATGTTGGTAATGTCTGACCCTGACCCCAGCATGTTGGTATGTCTGACCTTGACCCCATTATGTTGGTAATGTCTGACCCTGACCCCAGTATGTTGGTAATGTCTGACCCTGACCCCAGTATGTTGGTAATGTCTGACCCTGACCCTGACCCCAGTATGTTGATAATGTCTGACCCTGACCCCAGTATGTTGGTGATGTCTGACCCTGACCCCAGTATGTTGGTAATGTCTGACCCTGACCCCAGTCTGTTGGTAATGTCTGACCCTGACCCCAGTATGTTGATAATGTCTGACCCTGACCCTGACCCCAGTATGTTGATAATGTCTGACCCTGACCCCAATATGTTGGTAATGTCTGACCCTGACCCCAGTATGTTGGTAATGTCTGACCGTGACCCCAGTATGTTGGTAATGTCTGACCCTGACCCCAGTATGTTGGTAATGTCTGACCCTGACCCTGACCCCAGTATGTTGGTAATGTCTGACCCTGACCCCAGTATGTTGGTAATGTCTGACCCTGACCCCAGTATGTTGGTAATATCTGACCCTGACCCCAGTATGTTGATAATGTCTGACCTTGACCGTGACCCCAGTCTGTTGATAATGTCTGACCTTGACCATGACCCCAGTCTGTTGATAATGTCTGACCCTGACCATGACCCCAGTCTGTTGATAATGTCTGGCCGTGACCCCAGTCTGTTGATAATATCTGACCCTGACCGTGACCCCAGTCTGTTGATAATGTCTGACCCTGACCGTGACCCCAGTCTGTTGATAATATCTGACCCTGACCGTGACCCCAGTCTGTTGATAATGTCTGACCCTGACCGTGACCCCAGTCTGTTGATAATATCTGACCCTGACCGTGACCCCAGTCTGTTGATAATGTCTGACCCTGACCGTGACCCCAGTCTGTTGATAATGTCTGACCCTGACCGTGACCCCAGTCTGTTGATAATGTCTGACCCTGACCCCAGTCTGTTGATAATATCTGACCCTGACCGTGACCCCAGTTTGTTGATAATGTCTGACCCTGACCGTGACCCCAGTATTTTGGTAATGTCTGACCCTGATTGTGACCCCAGTCTGTTCATAATATCTGACCCTGACCGTGACCACAGTCTGTTCATAATGTCTGACCCTGACCGTGACCCCGGTCTGTTGATAATGTCTGACCCTGACCCCAGTCTGTTCATAATGTCTGACCCTGACCGTGACCCCAGTCTGTTCATATTGTCTGACCCTGACCGTGACCCCAGTCTGTTGATAATGTCTGACCGTGATTCTGACCCCATTCTGTTGAAAATGTCTGACCCTGACCCCAGTATGTTGGTAATCTCTGACCCAGACCCCAGTATGTTGGTAATGTCTGACCCTGACCCCAGTATGTTGGTAATGTCTGACCCTGACCCTGACCCCAGTATGTTGATAATGTCTGACCCTGACCCCAGTATGTTGGTAATGTCTGACCCTGACCCTGACCCCAGTATGTTGATAATGTCTGACCCTGACCCCAGTATATTGGTAATGTCTGACCCTGACCCCAGTATGTTGATAATGTCTGACCTTGACAGTGACCCCAGTATGTTGATAATATCTGACCGTGACCCCAGTCTGTTGATAATGTCTGACCCTGACCGTGACCCCAGTCTGTTGATAATGTCTGACCCTGACCGTGACCCCAGTCTGTTGATAATATCTGACCCTGACCGTGACCCCAGTCTGTTGATAATGTCTGACCCTGAACCCAGTCTGTTGATAATATCTGACTTTGACCGTGACCCCAGTCTGTTGATAATGTCTGACCCTGACCCCAGTCTGTTGATAATGTCTGACCCTGACCGTGACCCCAGTCTGTTGATAATGTCTGACCCTGACCGTGTCCCCAGTCTGTTGATAATATCTGACCCTGACCGTGACCCCAGTCTGTTGATAATGTCTGACCCTGACCGTGACCCCAGTCTGTTGATAATGTCTGACCCTGACCGTGACCCCAGTCTGTTGATAATATTTGACCCTGACCGTGACCCCAGTCTGTTGATAATATCTGACCCTGACCGTGACCCCAGTCTGTTGGTAATGTCTGACCCTGACCGTGACCCCAGTCTGTTGATAATGTCTGACCCTGACCGTGACCCCAGTCTGTTGATAATATTTGACCCTGACCGTGACCCCAGTCTGTTTATAATGTCTGATCCTGACCGTTACCCCAGTCTGTTGATAATATCTGACCCTGACCGTGACCCCAGTCTGTTGATAATGTCTGACCCTGATTGTGACCCCAGTTTGTTGATAATGTCTGACCCTGACCGTGACCCCAGTATTTTGGTAATGTCTGACCCTGATTGTGACCCCAGTCTGTTCATAATATCTGACCCTGACCGTGACCCCAGTCTGTTCATAATGTCTGACCCTGACCGTGACCCCGGTCTGTTGATAATATCTGACCATGACCCCAGTCTGTTGATAATGTCTGACCGTGATTCTGACCACATTCTGTTGATAATATCTGACCCTGACCGTGACCCCAGTCTGTTGATAATATCTGACCATGACCCCAGTCTGTTGGTAATGTCTGACCGTGACCCCAGTCTGTTGGTAATGTCTGACCCTGACCCTGACCCCAGTATGTTGATAATGTCTGACCCTGACCCCAGTATGTTGGTAATGTCTGACCCTGACCCCAGTATGTTGGTAATGTCTGACCGTGACCCCAGTCTGTTGATATTGTCTGACCCTGACCCTGACCCCAGTATGTTGGTCATGTCTGACCCTGACCCCAGTATGTTGATAATGTCTGAACTTGACCCCAGTATGTTGGTAATGTCTGACCTTGACCCCAGTATGTTGATAATGTCTGACCCTGACCCCAGTATGTTGGTAATGTCTGACCCTGACCCCAGCATGTTGGTATGTCTGACCTTGACCCCATTATGTTGGTAATGTCTGACCCTGACCCCAGTATGTTGGTAATGTCTGACCCTGACCCCAGTCTGTTGGTAATGTCTGACCCTGACCCCAGTATGTTGATAATGTCTGACCCTGACCCCAGTATGTTGGTAATGTCTGACCCTGACCCCAGTATGTTGATAATGTCTGACCCTGACCCCAGTATGTTGGTAATGTCTGACCCTGACCCCAGTCTGTTGGTAATGTCTGACCCTGACCCCAGTATGTTGATAATGTCTGACCCTGACCCTGACCCCAGTATGTTGATAATGTCTGGCCGTGACCCCAGTCTGTTGATAATATCTGACCCTGACCGTGACCCCAGTCTGTTGATAATGTCTGACCCTGACCGTGACCCCAGTCTGTTGATAATATCTGACCCTGACCGTGACCCCAGTCTGTTGATAATGTCTGACCCTGACCGTGACCCCAGTCTGTTGATAATATCTGACCCTGACCGTGACCCCAGTCTGTTGATAATGTCTGACCCTGACCGTGACCCCAGTCTGTTGATAATGTCTGACCCTGACCGTGACCCCAGTCTGTTGATAATGTCTGACCCTGACCCCAGTCTGTTGATAATATCTGACCCTGACCGTGACCCCAGTTTGTTGATAATGTCTGACCCTGACCGTGACCCCAGTATTTTGGTAATGTCTGACCCTGATTGTGACCCCAGTCTGTTCATAATATCTGACCCTGACCGTGACCACAGTCTGTTCATAATGTCTGACCCTGACCGTGACCCCGGTCTGTTGATAATGTCTGACCCTGACCCCAGTCTGTTCATAATGTCTGACCCTGACCGTGACCCCAGTCTGTTCATATTGTCTGACCCTGACCGTGACCCCAGTCTGTTGATAATGTCTGACCGTGATTCTGACCCCATTCTGTTGAAAATGTCTGACCCTGACCCCAGTATGTTGGTAATCTCTGACCCAGACCCCAGTATGTTGGTAATGTCTGACCCTGACCCCAGTATGTTGGTAATGTCTGACCCTGACCCTGACCCCAGTATGTTGATAATGTCTGACCCTGACCCCAGTATGTTGGTAATGTCTGACCCTGACCCTGACCCCAGTATGTTGATAATGTCTGACCCTGACCCCAGTATATTGGTAATGTCTGACCCTGACCCCAGTATGTTGATAATGTCTGACCTTGACAGTGACCCCAGTATGTTGATAATATCTGACCGTGACCCCAGTCTGTTGATAATGTCTGACCCTGACCGTGACCCCAGTCTGTTGATAATGTCTGACCCTGACCGTGACCCCAGTCTGTTGATAATATCTGACCCTGACCGTGACCCCAGTCTGTTGATAATGTCTGACCCTGAACCCAGTCTGTTGATAATATCTGACTTTGACCGTGACCCCAGTCTGTTGATAATGTCTGACCCTGACCCCAGTCTGTTGATAATGTCTGACCCTGACCGTGACCCCAGTCTGTTGATAATGTCTGACCCTGACCGTGTCCCCAGTCTGTTGATAATATCTGACCCTGACCGTGACCCCAGTCTGTTGATAATGTCTGACCCTGACCGTGACCCCAGTCTGTTGATAATATCTGACCCTGACCGTGACCCCAGTCTGTTGATAATGTCTGACCCTGACCGTGACCCCAGTCTGTTGATAATGTCTGACCCTGACCGTGACCCCAGTCTGTTGATAATATCTGACCCTGACCGTTACCCCAGTCTGTTGATAATATCTGACCCTGACCGTGACCCCAGTCTGTTGATAATGTCTGACCCTGAACCCAGTCTGTTGATAATATCTGACTTTGACCGTGACCCCAGTCTGTTGATAATGTCTGACCCTGACCCCAGTCTGTTGATAATGTCTGACCCTGACCGTGACCCCAGTCTGTTGATAATGTCTGACCCTGACCGTGTCCCCAGTCTGTTGATAATATCTGACCCTGACCGTGACCCCAGTCTGTTGATAATGTCTGACCCTGACCGTGACCCCAGTCTGTTGATAATATCTGACCCTGACCGTGACCCCAGTCTGTTGATAATGTCTGACCCTGACCGTGACCCCAGTCTGTTGATAATGTCTGACCCTGACCGTGACCCCAGTCTGTTGATAATATCTGACCCTGACCGTGACCCCAGTCTGTTGATAATGTCTGACCCTGACCGTGACCCCAGTCTGTTGATAATGTCTGACCCTGACCGTGACCCCAGTCTGTTGATAATATCTGACCCTGACCGTGACCCCAGTCTGTTGATAATATCTGACCCTGACCGTGACCCCAGTCTGTTGGTAATGTCTGACCCTGACCGTGTCCCCAGTCTGTTGATAATATCTAACCCTGACCGTGACCCCAGTCTGTTGATAATGTCTGACCCTGACCGTGACCCCAGTCTGTTGATAATGTTTGACCCTGACCGTGACCCCAGTCTGTTGATAATGTCTGACCCTGATTGTGACCCCAGTTTGTTGATAATGTCTGACCCTGACCGTGACCCCAGTATTTTGGTAATGTCTGACCCTGATTGTGACCCCAGTCTGTTCATAATATCTGACCCTGACCGTGACCCCAGTCTGTTCATAATGTCTGACCCTGACCGTGACCCCGGTCTGTTGATAATATCTGACCATGACCCCAGTCTGTTGATAATGTCTGACCGTGATTCTGACCACATTCTGTTGATAATATCTGACCCTGACCGTGACCCCAGTCTGTTGATAATATCTGACCATGACCCCAGTCTGTTGGTAATGTCTGACCGTGACCCCAGTCTGTTGGTAATGTCTGACCCTGACCCTGACCCCAGTATGTTGATAATGTCTGACCCTGACCCCAGTATGTTGGTAATGTCTGACCCTGACCCCAGTATGTTGGTAATGTCTGACCCGTGACCCCAGTCTGTTGATATTGTCTGACCCTGACCCTGACCCCAGTATGTTGGTCATGTCTGACCCTGACCCCAGTATGTTGATAATGTCTGAACTTGACCCCAGTATGTTGGTAATGTCTGACCTTGACCCCAGTATGTTGATAATGTCTGACCCTGACCCCAGTATGTTGGTAATGTCTGACCCTGACCCCAGCATGTTGGTATGTCTGACCTTGACCCCATTATGTTGGTAATGTCTGACCCTGACCCCAGTATGTTGGTAATGTCTGACCCTGACCCCAGTCTGTTGGTAATGTCTGACCCTGACCCCAGTATGTTGATAATGTCTGACCCTGACCCCAGTATGTTGGTAATGTCTGACCCTGACCCCAGTATGTTGATAATGTCTGACCCTGACCCCAGTATGTTGGTAATGTCTGACCCTGACCCCAGTCTGTTGGTAATGTCTGACCCTGACCCCAGTATGTTGATAATGTCTGACCCTGACCCTGACCCCAGTATGTTGATAATGTCTGGCCGTGACCCCAGTCTGTTGATAATATCTGACCCTGACCGTGACCCCAGTCTGTTGATAATGTCTGACCCTGACCGTGACCCCAGTCTGTTGATAATATCTGACCCTGACCGTGACCCCAGTCTGTTGATAATGTCTGACCCTGACCGTGACCCCAGTCTGTTGATAATATCTGACCCTGACCGTGACCCCAGTCTGTTGATAATGTCTGACCCTGACCGTGACCCCAGTCTGTTGATAATGTCTGACCCTGACCGTGACCCCAGTCTGTTGATAATGTCTGACCCTGACCCCAGTCTGTTGATAATATCTGACCCTGACCGTGACCCCAGTTTGTTGATAATGTCTGACCCTGACCGTGACCCCAGTATTTTGGTAATGTCTGACCCTGATTGTGACCCCAGTCTGTTCATAATATCTGACCCTGACCGTGACCACAGTCTGTTCATAATGTCTGACCCTGACCGTGACCCGGTCTGTTGATAATGTCTGACCCTGACCCCAGTCTGTTCATAATGTCTGACCCTGACCGTGACCCCAGTCTGTTCATATTGTCTGACCCTGACCGTGACCCCAGTCTGTTGATAATGTCTGACCGTGATTCTGACCCCATTCTGTTGAAAATGTCTGACCCTGACCCCAGTATGTTGGTAATCTCTGACCCAGACCCCAGTATGTTGGTAATGTCTGACCCTGACCCCAGTATGTTGGTAATGTCTGACCCTGACCCTGACCCCAGTATGTTGATAATGTCTGACCCTGACCCCAGTATGTTGGTAATGTCTGACCCTGACCCTGACCCCAGTATGTTGATAATGTCTGACCCTGACCCCAGTATATTGGTAATGTCTGACCCTGACCCCAGTATGTTGATAATGTCTGACCTTGACAGTGACCCCAGTATGTTGATAATATCTGACCGTGACCCCAGTCTGTTGATAATGTCTGACCCTGACCGTGACCCCAGTCTGTTGATAATGTCTGACCCTGACCGTGACCCCAGTCTGTTGATAATATCTGACCCTGACCGTGACCCCAGTCTGTTGATAATGTCTGACCCTGAACCCAGTCTGTTGATAATATCTGACTTTGACCGTGACCCCAGTCTGTTGATAATGTCTGACCCTGACCCCAGTCTGTTGATAATGTCTGACCCTGACCGTGACCCCAGTCTGTTGATAATGTCTGACCCTGACCGTGTCCCCAGTCTGTTGATAATATCTGACCCTGACCGTGACCCCAGTCTGTTGATAATGTCTGACCCTGACCGTGACCCCAGTCTGTTGATAATATCTGACCCTGACCGTGACCCCAGTCTGTTGATAATGTCTGACCCTGACCGTGACCCCAGTCTGTTGATAATGTCTGACCCTGACCGTGACCCCAGTCTGTTGATAATATCTGACCCTGACCGTGACCCCAGTCTGTTGATAATGTCTGACCCTGACCGTGACCCCAGTCTGTTGATAATGTCTGACCCTGACCGTGACCCCAGTCTGTTGATAATATCTGACCCTGACCGTGACCCCAGTCTGTTGATAATATCTGACCCTGACCGTGACCCCAGTCTGTTGGTAATGTCTGACCCTGACCGTGACCCCAGTCTGTTGATAATGTCTGACCCTGACCGTGACCCCAGTCTGTTGATAATATTTGACCCTGACCGTGACCCCAGTCTGTTGGTAATGTCTGACCCTGACCGTTACCCCAGTCTGTTGGTAATGTCTGACCCTGATTGTGACCCCAGTTTGTTGATAATGTCTGACCCTGACCGTGACCCCAGTATTTTGGTAATGTCTGACCCTGATTGTGACCCCAGTCTGTTCATAATATCTGACCCTGACCGTGACCCCAGTCTGTTCATAATGTCTGACCCTGACCGTGACCCTGGTCTGTTGATAATATCTGACCATGACCCCAGTCTGTTGATAATGTCTGACCGTGATTCTGACCACATTCTGTTGATAATATCTGACCCTGACCGTGACCCCAGTCTGTTGATAATATCTGACCATGACCCCAGTCTGTTGGTAATGTCTTGACCCCAGTCTGTTGGTAATGTCTGACCTGACCCTGACCCCAGTATGTTGATAATGTCTGACCCTGACCCCAGTATGTTGGTAATGTCTGACCCTGACCCCAGTATGTTGGTAATGTCTGACCGTGACCCCAGTCTGTTGATATTGTCTGACCCTGACCCTGACCCCAGTATGTTGGTGCGTCTGACCCTGACCCCAGTATGTTGATAATGTCTGAACTTGACCCCAGTATGTTGGTAATGTCTGACCTTGACCCCAGTATGTTGATAATGTCTGACCCTGACCCCAGTATGTTGGTAATGTCTGACCCTGACCCCAGCATGTTGGTATGTCTGACCTTGACCCCATTATGTTGGTAATGTCTGACCCTGACAGTATGTTGGTAATGTCTGACCCTGACCCCAGTCTGTTGGTAATGTCTGACCCTGACCCCAGTATGTTGATAATGTCTGACCCTGACCCCAGTATGTTGGTAATGTCTGACCCTGACCCCAGTATGTTGATAATGTCTGACCCTGACCCCAGTATGTTGGTAATGTCTGACCCTGACCCCAGTCTGTTGGTAATGTCTGACCCTGACCCCAGTATGTTGATAATGTCTGACCCTGACCCTGACCCCAGTATGTTGATAATGTCTGACCCTGACTCCAGTATGTTGGTAATGTCTGACCCTGACCCCAGTATGTTGGTAATGTCTGACCGTGACCCCAGTATGTTGGTAATGTCTGACCCTGACCCCAGTATGTTGGTAATGTCTGACCCTGACCCTGACCCCTGTATGTTGGTAATGTCTGACCCTGACCCTAGTATGTTGGTAATGTCTGACCCTGACCCCAGTATGTTGGTAATGTCTGAGCCTGACCCCAGTATGTTGATAATGTCTGACCTTGACCGTGACCCCAGTCTGTTGATAATGTCTGACCTTGACCATGACCCCAGTCTGTTTATAATGTCTGACCCTGACCATGACCCCAGTCTGTTGATAATGTCTGGCCGTGACCCCAGTCTGTTGATAATATCTGACCCTGACCCCAGTCTGTTGATAATGTCTGACCCTGACCGTGACACCAGTCTGTTGATAATATCTGAACCTGACCGTGACCCCAGTCTGTTGATAATGTCTGACCCTGACCGTGACCCCAGTCTGTTGATAATGTCTGACCCTGACCGTGACCCCAGTCTGTTGATAATATCTGACCCTGATTGTGACCCCAGTTTGTTGATAATGTCTGACCCTGACCGTGACCCCAGTCTGTTGATAATGTCTGACCCTGACCCCAGTCTGTTGATAATATCTGACCCTGACCGTGACCCCAGTCTGTTGATAATATCTGACCCTGACCCCAGTCTGTTGATAATGTCTGACCCTGACCGTGACCCCAGTCTGTTGATAATGTCTGACCCTGACCCCAGTCTGTTGATAATATCTGACCCTGACCGTGACCCCAGTCTGTTGATAATGTCTGACCCTGACCCCAGTCTGTTGATAATGTCTGACCCTGACCGTGACCCCAGTCTGTTGATAATATCTGACCCTGATTTTGACCCCAGTATGTTGGTAATGTCTGACCTTGACCCCAGTCTGTTGATAATGTCTGACCCTGACCCCAGTATGTTGATCATGTCTGACCCTGACCCCAGTCTGTTGATACTGTCTGACCGTGACCCCAGTCTGTTCATAATGTCTTACCCTGACCGTGACACCAGTCTGTTCATAATGTCTGACCCTGACCGTGACCCCGGTCTGTTGATAATATCTGACCATGACCCCAGTCTGTTGATAATGTCTGACCGTGATTCTGACCCCATTCTGTTGATAATATCTGACCCTGACCGTGACCCCAGTCTGTTGATAATGTCTGACCCTGACCCCAGTATGTTGGTAATGTCTGACCCTGACCCCAGTATGTTGGTAATGTCGACCCCTGACCCCAGTATGTTGGTAATGTCTGACCCTGACCCTGACCCCAGTATGTTGATAATGTCTGACCCTGACCCCAGTATGTTGGTAATGTCTGACCCTGACCCTGACCCCAGTATGTTGATAATGTCTGACCCTGACCCCAGTATGTTGGTAATGTCTGACCCTGACCCCAGTATGTTGATAATGTCTGACCTTGACAGTGACCCCAGTATGTTGATAATATCTGACCGTGACCCCAGTCTGTTGATAATGTCTGACCCTGACCGTGACCCCAGTCTGTTTATAATGTCTGACCCTGACCGTGACCCCAGTCTGTTGATAATATCTGACCCTGACCGTGACCCCAGTGTGTTGATAATGTCTGACACTGACCCCAGTCTGTTGATAATATCTGACCCTGACCGTGACCCCAGTCTGTTGATAATATCTGACCCTGATTGTGACCCCAGTATGTTGGTAATGTCTGACCTTGACCCCAGTCTGTTGATAATGTCTGACCCTGACCCCAGTATGTTGATCATGTCTGACCCTGACTGCAGTCTGTTGATACTGTCTGACCCTGACCCCAGTATGTTGATAATGTCTGACCTTGACAGTGACCCCAGTATGTTGATAATATCTGACCGTGACCCCAGTCTGTTGATAATGTCTGACCCTGACCGTGACCCCAGTCTGTTGATAATGTCTGACCCTGACCGTGACCCCAGTCTGTTGATAATGTCTGACCCTGACCCCAGTCTGTTGATAATATCTGACCCTGACCGTGACCCCAGTCTGTTGATAATATCTGACCCTGATTGTGACCCCAGTATGTTGGTAATGTCTGACCTTGACCCCAGTCTGTTGATAATGTCTGACCCTGACCCCAGTATGTTGATCATGTCTGACCCTGACCCCAGTCTGTTGATACTGTCTGACCCTGACCCCAGTCTGTTGATAATGTCTGACCCTGACCCCAGTATGTTGGTAATGTCTAACCCTGACCCCAGTATGTTGGTAATGTCTGACCCTGACCCTGACCCCAGTATGTTGGTAATGTCTGACCCTGACCCCAGTATTTTGATAATGTCTGACCCTGACCCCAGTATGTTGGTAATGTCTGACCCTGACCCCAGTATGTTGGTAATGTCTGACCCTGACCCCAGTATGTTGGTAATGTCTGACACTGACCCCAGTATGTTGGTAATGTCTGACCGTGACCCTGGTCTGTTGATAATGTCTGACCCCAGTATGTTGGTCATGTCTAACCCTGGCCCAAGCATGTTGATAATGTCTGACCTTGACCCTGACCCCAGGATGTTGATAATGTCTGACCTTGGTCGTGACCCCAGTATGTTGTTAATGTCTGACACTGACCCCAGTCTGTTGATAATGTCTGACCCTGACCCCAGTATGTTGGTAATGTCTGACCCTGACCCCAGTATGTTGATAATGTCTGACCTTGACCCCAGTATGTTGGTAATGTCTGACCTTGACCCCAGTATGTTGATAATGTCTGACCCTGACCCCAGTATGTTGGTAATGTCTGACCCTGACCCCAGTATGTTGGTAATGTCTGACCCTGACCCTGACCCCAGTATGTTGATAATGTCTGACCCTGACCCCAGTATGTTGGTAATGTCTGACCCTGACCCCAGTATGTTGGTAATGTCTGACCCTGACCCCAGTATGTTGGTAATGTCTGACCCTGACCCCAGTATGTTGATAATGTCTGACCCTGACCCTGACCCCAGTATGTTGATAATGTCTGACCCTGACCCCAGTATGTTGGTAATGTCTGACCCTTACCCTGACCCCAGTATGTTGATAATGTCTGACCCTGACCCCAGTATGTTGGTAATGTCTGACCCTGACCCCAGTATGTTGGTAATGTCTGACCGTGACCCCAGTATGTTGGTAATGTCTGACCCTGACCCCAGTATGTTGGTAATGTCTGACCCTGACCCTGACCCCAGTATGTTGGTAATGTCTGACCCTGACCCCAGTATGTTGGTAATGTCTGACCCTGACCCCAGTATGTTGGTAATGTCTGACCCTGACCCCAGTATGTTGATAATGTCTGACCTTGACCGTGACCCCAGTCTGTTGATAATGTCTGACCTTGACCATGACCCCAGTCTGTTGATAATGTATGACCCTGACCATGACCCCAGTCTGTTGATAATGTCTGACCCTGACCGTGACCCCAGTCTGTTGATAATGTCTGACCCTGACCGTGACCCCAGTCTGTTGATAATGTCTGACCCTGACCGTGACCCCAGTCTGTTGATAATATCTGACCCTGACCGTGACCCCAGTCTGTTGATAATGTCTGACCCTGACCGTGACCCCAGTCTGTTCATAATGTCTGACCCTGACCGTGACCCCAGTCTGTTGATAATATCTGACCCTGACCGTGACCCCAGTTTGTTGATAATGTCTGACCCTGACCGTGACCCCAGTATTTTGGTAATGTCTGACCCTGATTGTGACCCCAGTCTGTTCATAATATCTGACCCTGACCGTGACCCCAGTCTGTTCATAATGTCTGACCCTGACCATGACCCCAGTCTGTTCATAATGTCTGACCCTGACCGTGACCCCGGTCTGTTGATAATATCTGACCATGACCCCAGTCTGTTGATAATGTCTGACCGTGATTCTGACCCCATTCTGTTGATAATATCTGACCCTGACCGTGACCCCAGTCTGTTGATAATGTCTGACCCTGACCCCAGTATGTTGGTAATGTCTGACCCTGACCCCAGTATGTTGGTAATGTCTGACCCTGACCCCAGTATGTTGGTAATGTCTGACCCTGACCCCAGTATGTTGACAATGTCTGACCCTGACCCCAGTATGTTGGTAATGTCTGACCCTGACCCTGACCCCAGTATGTTGATAATGTCTGACCCTGACCCCAGTATGTTGGTAATGTCTGACCCTGACCCCAGTATGTTGATAATGTCTGACCCTGACCGTGACCCCAGTCTGTTGATAATGTCTGACCCTGACCGTGACCCCAGTCTGTTGATAATGTCTGACCCTGACCGTGACCCCAGTCTGTTGATAATGTCTGACCCTGACCGTGACCCCAGTCTGTTGATAATATCTGACCCTGACCGTGACCCCCAGTCTGTTGATAATGTCTGACCCTGACCCCAGTCTGTTGATAATATCTGACCCTGACCGTGACCCCCAGTCTGTTGATAATGTCTGACCCTGACCCCAGTCTGTTGATAATGTCTGACCCTGACCGTGACCCCAGTCTGTTGATAATGTCTGACCCTGACCGTGACCCCAGTCTGTTGATAATATCTGACCCTGACCTTGACCCCAGTCTGTTGATAATGTCTGACCCTGACCGTGACCCCAGTCTGTTGATAATATCTGACCCTGACCGTGACCCCAGTTTGTTGATAATGTCTGACCCTGACCGTGACCCCAGTCTGTTGATAATGTCTGACCCTGACCGTGACCCCAGTCTGTTGATAATATCTGACCCTGACCGTGACCCCAGTCTGTTGATAATATCTGACCCTGACCGTGAACCCAGTCTGTTGATAATATCTGACCCTGACCCCAGTCTGTTGATAATGTCTGACCCTGACCGTGACCCCTGTCTGTTGATAATATCTAACCCTGACCGTGACCCCAGTCTGTTGATAATGTCTGACCCTGACCGTGACCCCAGTCTGTTGATAATGTCTGACCCTGACCGTGACCCCAGTCTGTTGATAATATCTGACCATGACCGTGACCCCAGTCTGTTGATAATATCTGACCATGACCCCAGTCTGTTGGTAATGTCTGACCATGACCCCAGTCTGTTTTTAATGTCTGACCCTGACCGTGACCCCAGTCTGTTTATAATATCTGACCCTGACCGTGACCCCAGTCTGTTGATAATGTCTGACCCTGACCGTGACCCCAGTCTGTTGATAATGTCTGACCCTGACCGTGACCCCAGTCTGTTGATAACATTTGACCCTGACCGTGACCCCAGTCTGTTGATAATATCTGACCCTGACCGTGACCCCAGTCTGTTGATAATGTTTGACCCTGACCGTGACCCCAGTCTGTTGATAATGTCTGACCCTGATTGTGACCCCAGTTTGTTGATAATGTCTGACCCTGATTGTGACCCCAGTCTGTTCATAATATCTGACCCTGACCGTGACCCCAGTCTGTTCATAATGTCTGACCCTGACCGTGACCCCGGTCTGTTGATAATATCTGACCATGACCCCAGTCTGTTGATAATGTCTGACCGTGATTCTGACCCCATTCTGTTGATAATATCTGACCCTGACCGTGACCCCAGTCTGTTGATAATATCTGACCATGACCCCAGTCTGTTGGTAATGTCTGACCGTGACCCCAGTCTGTTGGTAATGTCTGACCCTGACACTTACCCCAGTATATTGATAATGTCTGACCCTGACCCCAGTATGTTGGTAATGTCTGACCCTGACCCCAGTATGTTGGTAATGTCTGACCGTGACCCCAGTCTGTTGGTAATGTCTGACCCTGACCCTGACCCCAGTATGTTGGTAATGTCTGACCCTGACCCCAGTATGTTGGTAATGTCTGACCCTGACCCCAGTATGTTGGTAATGTCTGACCCTGACCCCAGTATGTTGATAATGTCTGACCCTGACCCCAGTATGTTGGTAATGTCTGACCCTGACCCCAGTATGTTTGTAATGTCTGACCCTGACCCCAGTATGTTGGTAATGTCTGACCCTGACCCCAGTATGTTTGTAATGTCTGACCCTGACCCCAGCATGTTGATAATGTCTGACCTTGACCCCAGTATGTTGATAATGTCTGACCCTGACCCCAGTATGTTGGTAATGTCTGACCCTGACCCAAGCATGTTGATAATGTCTGACCTTCACCCTGACCCCAGTATGTTGGTAATGTCTGACCTTGGTCGTGACCCCAGTATGTTGATAATGTCTGACCCTGACCCCAGTCTGTTGATAATGTCTGACCTTGGTCGTGACCCCAGTATGTTGATAATGTCTGACCCTGACCCCAGTATGTAGGTAATGTCTGACCCTGACCCCAGTATGTTGGTAATGTCTGACCCTGACCCCAGTATGTTGATAATGTCTGACCGTGACCCCAGTCTGTTGATAATGTCTGACCTTGACCCTGACCCCAGTATGTTGGTAATGTCTGACCCTGACCCCAGTATGTTGGTAATGTCTGACCGTGACCCCAGTCTGTTGATAATGTCTGACCCTGACCCCAGTATGTTGATAATGTCTGACCTTGACCCTGACCCCAGTATGTTGGTAATGTCTGACCGTGACCCCAGTATGTTGGTCATGTCTGACCGTGACCGTGACCCCAGTATGTTGGTCATGTCTGACCCTGACCCCAGTATGTTGGTAATGTCTGACCCTGACCCCAGTAAAATAGATAATGTCTGACCTTGACCGTGACCCCAGTCTGTTGATAATGTCTGATCTTGACCCTGACCCCAGAATGTTGGTAATGTCTGACCCTGACCCCAGTATGTTGATAATGTCTGACCGTGACCCTAGTCTGTTGATAATGTCTGACCTTGGTCGTGACCCCAGTCTGTTGATAATGTCTGACCCTGATTGTGACCCGAGTCTGTTGATAATGTCTGACCCTGACCCCAGTATGTTGGTAATGTCTGACCCTGACCCCAGCATGTTGATAATGTCTGACCCTGACCCCATTCTGTTGATAATGTCTGACCATGACCCCAGTCTGTTGGTAATATCTGACCATGACCCCAGTCTGTTGATAATGTCTGACCCTGACCGTGACCCCAGTATGTTGATAATGCCTGACCGTGACCCCAGTCTGTTGGTAATGTCTGACCTTGACCCCAGTCTGTTGGTAATGTCTGACCGTGACCCCAGTCTTTTGATAATGTCTGACCCTGACCCCAGTCTGTTGGTAATGTCTGACCGTGACCCCAGTCTGTTGATAACGTCTGACCGTGACCCCAGTCTGTTGATAATGTCTGACCCTGACCGTGACCCCAGTCTGTTGATAATGTCTGACCCTGACCGTGACCCCAGTCTGTTGATAATGTCTGACCCTGGTCGTGACCCCACTCTCTGAGGGTGTCTCTGAGGGAGTTGGGATATGCAGCAAACATATTTCCATTTCACACGTGACAGAAAATATACTAAGCAACCCCCCAAAAAATGTATCTGCCAATCAGATTGTCTTTGAGTCATATTTTAATCCTCCTCTGAGAAACCTTTTCTCTGGAAGCTTTTTTTGGAGTCTGAGACTGACGTGTGTAAATGGCAGGTCTCATCATGTCTTCCTGGCATCCCATAAGTCTCAGCTTCACCAGCCAATGAAGGGAATCTGTCCTCCAATCCAACCCTGACTAAACCCCGTCACCCCTCCCCTTTAAATCAAATCAAATTATATTAGTCACATGCGTCGAACACAACAGGACCTTACAGTGAAATGCTTACTTGCAAGCCCGTAGTTTAAAAAATACAAATAAGAATAAAAAGAAAAGAATAAAAGAAAATAAAAGAAACAAGTAATTAATGAGCAGAGTAAACGCCCTTTTTCCCTCAGCAGCCCTTAATCAGCTGTGGTGGATTAACACACACACACACACGCACGCACGCACACACACACACACACACACACACACACACACACACACACACACACACACACACACAGGGAGTAAAAATGTATTCCCATTCAAAATCCTATTTTCCCGAACCTGAACCTAACCCTTAACCTTGGACCTAACCACAAACCTAAACCTAATGCCTAACCCTAACCCTTAACCTTGGACCTAACCACAAACCTAAACCTAATGCCTAACCCTAACCCTTAACCTTGGACCTAACCACAAACCTAAACCTAATGCCTAACCCTAACCCTTAACCTTGGACCTAACCACAAACTGAAACCTAATGCCTAACCCTAACCCTAACCTTGGACCTAACCACAAACCTAAACCTAATGCCTAACCTAACCTTAACCTTGGACCTAACCACAAACCGAAACCTAATGCCTAACCCTAACCCTTAACCTTGGACCTAACCACAAACCTAAACCTAATGCCTAACCCTAACCCTTAACCTTGGACCTAACCACAAACCTAAACCTAATGCCTAACCCTAACCCTTAACCTTGGACCTAACCACAAACCTAAACCTAATGCCTAACCCTAACCCTTAACCTTGGACCTAACCACAAACCGAAACCTAATGCCTAACCCTAACCCTTAACCTTGGACCTAACCACAAACCTAAACCTAATGCCTAACCCTAACCCTTAACCTTGGACCTAACCACAAACCGAAACCTAATGCCTAACCCTAACCCTTAACCTTGGACCTAACCACAAACAGAAACCTAATGCCTAACCCTAACCCTTAACCTTGGACCTAACCATAAACCGAAACCTAATGCCTAACCCTAACCCTTAACCTTGGACCTAACCACAAACCTAAACCTAATGCCTAACCCTAACCTTAACCTTGGACCTAACCACAACCGAAACCTAATGCCTAACCCTAACCCTTAACCTTGGACCTAACCACAAACCTAAACCTAATGCCTAACCCTAACCCTTAACCTTGGACCTAACCATAAACCTAAACCTAATGCCTAACCCTAACCCTTAACCTTGGACCTAACCACAAACCGAAACCTAATGCCTAACCCTAACCCTTAACCTTGGACCTAACCACAAACCTAAACCTAATGCCTAACCCTAACTTAACCTTTGACCTAACCACAAACCTAAACCTAATGCCTAACCCTAACCCTTAACCTTGGACCTAACCATAAACCTAAACCTAATGCCTAACCCTAACCTTAACCTTGGACCTAACCACAAACCGAAACCTAATGCCTAACCCTAACCCTTAACCTTGGACCTAACCACAAACCTAAACCTAATGCCTAACCCTAACCTAACCTTGGACCTAACCACAAACCTAAACCTAATGCCTAACCCTAACCCTTAACCTTGGACCTAACCATAAACCTAAACCTAATGCCTAACCCTAACCCTTAACCTTGGACCTAACCATAAACCGAAACCTAATGCCTAACCCTAACCCTTAACCTTGGACCTAACCACAAACCGAAACCTAATGCCTTTCCTGACAAGACACCACAATGTCCTGACAAGACACCACAATGTCCTGACAAGACACCACAATGTCCCGACAAGACACCACAATGTCCTGACAAGACACCACAATGTCCTGACAAGACACCACAATGTCCTGACAAGACACCACAATGTCCTGACAAGACACCACAATGTCCCGACAAGACACCACAATGTCCCGACAAGACACCACAATGTCCTGACAAGACACCACAATGTCCCGACAAGATACCACAATGTCCTGACAAGACACCACAATGTCCTGACAAGACACCACAATGTCCTGACAAGACACCACAACGTCCTGACAAGACACCACAATGTCCTGACAAGACACCACAATGTCCTGACAAGACAATGTCCTGACAAGACACAATGTCCTGACAAGACACCACAATGTCCTGACAAGACACCACAATGTCCTGACAAGACACCACAATGTCCCGACAAGACACCACAACGTCCTGACAAGACACCACAATGTCCTGACAAGACACCACAATGTCCTGACAAGACACCACAATGTCCCGACAAGACACCACAATGTCCTGACAAGACACCACAATGTCCTGACAAGACACCACAATGTCCTGACAAGACACCACAATGTCCTGACAAGACACCACAATGTCCCGACAAGACACCACAATGTCCCGACAAGACACCTATCACAATGTCCCGACAAGACACCACAATGTCCTGACAAGACACCACAATGTCCCGACAAGACACCTATCACAATGTCCTGACAAGACACCACAATGTCCCGACAAGACACCACAATGTCCTGACAAGACACCACAATGTCCTGACAAGACACCACAATGTCCCGACAAGACACCACAATGTCCTGACAAGACACCACAATGTCCTGACAAGACACCACAATGTCCCGACAAGACACCTATCACAATGTCCCGACAAGACACCTATCACAATGTCCTGACAAGACACCACAATGTCCCGACAAGACACCTATCACAATGTCCCGACAAGACACCACAATGTCCTGACAAGACACCACAATGTCCCGACAAGACACCTATCACAATGTCCTGACAAGACACCACAATGTCCTGACAAGACACCACAATGTCCTGACAAGACACCACAAGTTTTTCCAAAGCAAATAAAAAGTAAAGAAATGTAAAAGAGAACTGAACAGAAACCAGCACCGTGAGCCAATGACCTCATTGGTTAATGAAGGAGACCATTGTTCTCGGGCAGCATCAGGCCTACAGGGTTCCTGTATAAAGCTGGTGAACAATATCATCCCGTTTAGCCACTTAGCACAATGCTAACCGTAATATGATATACTCAAATAGCACGTACTGTTCCACTGAAATGGACCAACGAGGAAAGCACATCTCAGTAAACCTACTGAAATAGACCAACGAGGAAAGCACATCTAAGTAAATCTACTGAAATAGACCAACGAGGAAAGCACATCTAAGTAAATCTACTGAAATAGACCAATGAGGAAAGCACATCTAAGTAAACCTACTGAAATAGACCAACGAGGAAAGCACATCTAAGTAAACCTACTGAAATAGACCAACAAGGAAAGCACATCTAAGTAAACCTACTGAAATAGACCAACGAGGAAAGCACATCTAAGTAAACCTACTGAAATAGACCAACGAGGAAAGCACATCTAAGTAAACCTACTGAAATAGACCAACGAGGAAAGCACATCTAAGTTAACCTACTGAAATAGACCAACGAGGAAAGCACGTCTAAGTAAACCTACTGAAATAGACCAACGAGGAAAGCACATCTAAGTAAACCTACTGAAACAGACCAACGAGGAAAGCACATCTAACTAAACCTACTGAAATAGACCAACGAGGAAAGCACGTCTAAGTAAACCTACTGAAATAGACCAACGAGGAAAGCACGTCTAATCAAACCTACTCAACAGAGTGTCGTCAACTGACAGTTTTTAAGCAAATTATGAAAAAAGTACCCGGCACTGTGAGCAAAAACAAATTCCCTTGTTTTGTTTTAGTGGAGAAGAACCATTGAACTCTCTTCCTGCTGATGGTCACAGCGTCCGTTAGAATCTCCCACTCTCCCCAGCAGCCTGTGGTCGTATTTGACATGTTCTGCCCTGTGTTCTGGTTAACTATAATAATAATAATGCAGAGGCCAAATGTAGCTAAGCAGTTGGTCTGTAGAATGACGTTTTCTTCCGTTTGTTTTGCGTGAGTTATTTGCTACATTTTCACTTTGTTTTTTTTTAAGGAGGCTCTTAATTAATGTCTCTCTCAGAAAACTGCTTGTTATTTTCAGAATTGGAGGGGGGAGGTGAGCTGAGAAAGCGCCCCTTTGTCATTTCCTTCCCAAGTCGTCTCCAGCTGCTGATCTGGAGTTACAGAACACATAAGGAAGACACAGGAGGCTGTTTATTTTACCTTTATTTAACCAGGCAAGTCAGTTGGGAACAAATTCTTATTTTCAATGACATCCTAGGAACAGTGTGTTAACTGCCTGTTCAGGGGCAGAACGACAGATTTGTACCTTGTCAGCTCGGGAGTTTGAACTTGCAACCTTCCAACGCTCTAACCACTAGGCTACCCTGCCGCCCCAGGTGGAAAAGACAGATGATAATTCTGTAGTGACGTAGCTCTATTGTAACTGGTATCTGTTAATGTTGCCAGATTTAGATTTAGAAAAGGTCTGACTGTAAGAGAGTTTTAATTAGCAGGACTGGGGGATTCCTACAGCACCAGACTCATCACCCCATACGTTCACCTCGGGCTCAGGGTCGATATCTTTATCCAGGATTTTCCTACTGCACTGTGTGTGTGTGTGTGTGTGTGTGTGTGTGTGTGTGTGTGTGTGTGTGTGTGTGTGTGTGTGTGTGTGTGTGTGTGTCGGTGTGTGTGTGTGTGTGTGTGTCGGTGTCGGTGTGTGTGTGTCGGTGTCGGTGTGTGTCGGTGTGTGTCGGTGTGTGTCGGTGTGTGTGTGTGTGTGTGTGTGTGTGTGTGTGTGTGTGTGTGTGTGTGTGTGTGTGTGTGTGTGTGGAGGAGAGAGAACAGAGAGATTGGTTGGTTAGATGTTTTCTGCACGACATTCACCTTGAAGAGCTTGTCATCAGTCCGATGAAACCTGTGCCGGCTCCACCTACCAGGCCTCCAATGCGCCTCCTCAGCCCGGTACGTCCTGTGCCGTTTCCCCACACTTGCCCTGAGGAGCGTGTCATCAGTCCAGTGCAACCTGCTCCGGTGCCCAGTTTCGGCACGGTGTCCAACCCAGCTCCATGACCAGAGCCCTCCTCTGCGCTGGTGCCCAGTCCCGCTTCATGGCTGGAGTCCTCCTCTGCGCTGGTGCCCAGTCCAGGCACTGCGTCTAGTCCTGCACTGCGTCTAGTCCTGCTCCATGGCCGGATCCGTGGTCTGGGCGGGTGCTAAGACCCACACCGGAGCCGCCCCGACGTTA